>NC_041396.2:315406139-315706139 GCF_900747795.2 Erpetoichthys calabaricus | reverse complement strand
TGAGACTGGTTACAGACAACCCACAGATCACCTCCAAAGACCTGCAAGACCATCTTGCTGCAGGTGGTGTATCTGTACATCGTTTTACAATTCAGTGCAGTTTACACAGAACATCTGTATGGCAGGGTGATGACAAAGAAGCCCTTTCTACACTCACACGACAGTCGCTAATTGTATCTAAATGTTCATTTAGACAAGCCAGATTCATTTTGGAACAAAGTGCTTTGGACTGATGAGACTAAAATGGAGCTATTTAGTCAGAACAAAAAGCACTTTGCATGGTGGAAGAACACCGCATTCCAAGAAACACCTACCTACTGTCAAATTTAGTGGAGGTTCCATCATGCTGTGTAGCTAGTTCAGGGACTGGGGACCTTGTTAAAGTCGAGGGTCAGATGAATTCAACCAAACATCAACAAATTCTTCAGGATAATGTTCAAACATCAGTCACAAAGTTGAAGTTACGCAGGGGTTGGATATTCCAACAAGACAACGACCCAAAACACAGCTGATAATCTACAAAGGCATTCAAGAAGAGGGAGAACAGTCCCCTGACTTGAATATCATTGCAAGTCTATGGGATGATTTGAAGCAGGTTGTCCATCAAATTGAATTGAACTGGAGAGATTTTGTATGAATGGTCAACAATATCTCTATCCAGAATCCAGACACTCCAAGGCTATAAGAGGACAGCATCTAGAGGCTGTTGGATTTGCAAAAAAGGAGGCTCAACTGAGTATTGATGCCATATCTCTGTTGGGGTGCCCAAATTTATGCACCTGTCTAATTTTATGATGCATATTTTCTGTTAATCCAATAAATTTAATGTCACTGCTGAAATACTACTGTGTCCATGAGGCATGTCAGATATTAAAAGGAAGTTGCTACTTGGAAAGCTCAGCCAATGAGAATCAAAAATCCAAAGAATTAAGAGGGGTTCCCAAACTTTTTCAAATGACTGTTGTGACGGACGACCGGCTATGGACTCCGGTCGCCACCCCCAGGCCGCTAGGAGGAGTCCTCCGGACAGCATATTCGTGCCCCGAGTTCCAGCAGGGCCTCATGGACTTTGTAGTGTTGTGACACAGCCCTGCTGGATACCTTGGGGGCCGCCAGGAGTCGCTGTAGGGGGGCTAGTGGGCTCTTGCATGCCCTATAACCTGGGAGTGCGTGTCAGTCACGTGACTGGAGGAAGCGACGTGCTCCCGGGATGAAGAAGACTGTTTGCCCTGACCCGGAAGGAAATGGACTTGTAGGTTGTGCTTAGAACCACTTCCGGGTCAGGAGCTATAAAAGGACTCTGGGAAGCCCAGATATTTGAGCTGAGCTGGGAGGTAGGAGGGCTAAGTGTCTGGGAGTGGAGGATTGGATTATTGAAATAGTTGATTATATATGAGTGTAGTGTGGAGAGTGCTTGGTGCACTGTACAATAGAAAAATAAAATATTGTTGTACTTTCACCTGGTCTCGAGAGTGGTACCTGAGGGTTCGAGAGGTGGCTCAAAGCTATATCTGCTACACTGTATATTCCCTAAGATTAAGTAAACTTGTGACAACTAATAACACTATAAAGACCCTTTAAAATTGAAATGAAGGATAATTTTCTTTCTGATTTCCTGCAAAAAAGGCCACTGAGGAATTGCAACAAAGCGAGATGTCTGGCAAACACTATTTTTGTCCTGTTTCTAACTTTTCTACACCCTCCTCTTTAAAATACCCAAAATAAATACAAATGCAATAAATGCAAAAAATAAAGAATAGGAAAGGACACCTACTGCATAAAATTAGCAGATTACAGAAAAATGTACTGAAGGAACAATAATTTTAAATAGCACAACAAACTTACAAAGATTTATCTGAAATAAAGGATATGGACCAAAAAAAAGTATAAATCTGATTTTTGAAAGGACAAATAATTGTAGCTGTTTTGGGGAAACGGAAATTATAGTAACAAGTGCAAAACACTATTTTCTGAAAAAGTAAAAACATTAAACTTTTAAAGACCGTTAATCTTTAATGGAATTGCGTCAATAACATTTAAAAGGCAAATAAATAGCTCGAAGTCCCTAATACCAGCATATGCACAAAAGCAAATTAAGGCACTGATAAGGGCGAATGCTAAAATTGGGATATAAATACAACAGATACTCACAACACTAGAGTAAGACAGAAGAAATTTTAAAAAGAGATCAAATAGATAAAGAAAACAGAACCAGAATGGAACCAATATTGGTTGATAGCCACAAAATGGCTAGAAAGGAATTAAACAAGAAAACAACAAGGAGATTTAATCAAAGGATTAGCAAATAAATTGACAAATTTAGAACAAAAGTTGAAAGACAAAAATAGACAAATATTCCCAGAGAGAAGACGACAAACACAATTTACAAGAACACTAAACAAAAATATTAATTCAGAAAGAAAAAAATAGTATGGAATAGAAACCAAGAGACTCCATTCATTAAACACAAGTCTTACAAACTCTAATGTAAACCCATAAACAATTAAAGGAATGGTTTACAGAATTATTTAAAGGGGAATGATATTTACCAAAAAGACAAAGAAAATTCAATTACATGGGAATCAAAACAGGCAAAGAAAACGAAACATTGAGATTTCAACCCAACTCTACACCAAGAAATGACAGAATCGGAAGAAGTTAGAAAAGCAAAAGGGTGAAGAGGCTATACTAACACCCAAAACAGAAATGAGGAGCACAAGAAATAATGGAAATGCAAGAAAAGGAGAAGCGATAGAACAAAGAGGAAACAGGGTTAAATAAGAATCAAAAAGGATACATTTAAGAACAAGGAAAATATTAGGAGGAAAACCAAAACACAAAAAAAAAATTCCAAACTTTAAACCAACCATCAAGAGATGATGACAACAGACAGAATGGGAAGACATAAACACCATCACAGGAAGGGCAATACAAAAGAGTTAAACAGAAATTAGGGGAACGATTGAATAATGACCTACTACAAATGTATAAGGAAATTACACAATTTAGACGAAATATCACAAGATACAGATGAAGTAAAATGAGAACATAAGCACGAATTAGTGACACTGGAGCAAATACAAAATTTAAAAATAGAACCACAAATATATACAAGAACAACAAAAATTAATAGAAGAACAAGAAGGTAAAAGATACAAAATCCAAAAACAAAAATTCTAACATTGGAAATAATACCCATAGGAGAAAATAAGGCACCTACACCCTAAAAGAACAATAATCAAAAGAAGAAAGAGGGTGATTAAAAGAATCCTAGCCTCTGAATCTATAGTATTGTTAATCTAAAATTTACTAAGTGTAAGCCCATCTCAAATAAAACCCTAAACTCTTAACCTAAGAATTGAAACCCTAATGTTAAAAATCAGTAACTCATAATTAAAACAATCCATCCCTGATGTTAAAAAACAAAAAAAAAAAACATTTCTAAGCCTAAAAAAAATAAAACCCTAAAGTTAACCCCAAATTTATACTTGTATTTAACTTATTAAATATAACCCCCTTCCATACAAAACTCTGAACTTAAAAATGAATTCATGGAAGGCCTAAACTTAAATGAAACACTAATGCTAAAATATGTAAATCTATTGTTAAAAATAGAAAACCCTAGTGATAAAAGTAAAATATTAAAAAAAAAAAAAAAAAAAAAATTAACCCTGATATTAAAATTTTTAAAATTTTAACTGTTTTTTGCATTGGTTTGAACTTTTTAACCGCAAACCCTAATGCTAAAAAGTTGTTAAAAACCTAATTACAACCTAAACCTAGTTAAATTTATATAGTCACGTATAATAAAACTCTAATAATCAAAATATAGTAAACCTTATCCTAAAAAAAAAAAAAGTGAACTCCAAAAGAAAATAGTTTAATTTTTTTTCTAAATTATTATAACCCATTAAGTCAAAGAACAGAATCCTAAATATAATACAGAGAACACATGAGATATCAGTCTGTATGAGAACAACATCGAGACATTACGGAGAGGAGAGACGAGCCAGACATCAGTCTGCATTAGAACACCACACTGAGAGGAAGCAAACTGAGCTCTGAGAGAACAATAATGAAAGAAATGGAATATTAATAAAAGATGGAATTTATAAGAAAAAAGGGGGGGGAGTATAGGGTGTTTTAGCATAATTGCTGTTGCTTCCAAAGTTAAACCCTAACGACTAATAAAAATTAAAGATTAAAAAAACAAATCATTAAAGAATTTGGATAAGCATTTAATTTTATTTTAAAAGGAGAAAGTAATTTACTTTTAATCCAAGTCAGAAAGATACATGCATAATATATGGGGCTTCAGACTGGAAGAAGGTCAGTCTACATAAAGACACCGTAGGGATAGGTAGCAAAAAGTGAGCTCTCTGCTAATACACATGAACAATGAGAACATAAAGAGAGAATGAGCAGAACACAAGGAAGATGTAAAAAGTCAACTAAGAGTGTGAAAAAATAAGTGGTTTGGAGAGTGCCCTTGAATCGACATTGTGAGGGGGGAGTAGAGGACTTTGCCTCCGTTTTTTGGTGACTCAGCCCTGGCTGATGTGAATTGCCCGGCACCACTGCAGTATTATTATTAGACCTCCATGTTTTCTTGAGGTCACATTTAATCGACTGACATTTGGGGGTTCAACAGCCTTAATCTTATTGGTTAAAAAAAAGAAAACAAATTGAAAGCAAGCCTTGTAATTTGTCCTCAAATGTTCTTTTTTCTGACTTGTCTCAAACTGAGTAGATGGGAAGAAAAGGCTTAGCCCTCTGCTCTGCTATAACATACAGTATGCAGGCACATTTGAGAGAGAAGATGGAATCCTTAAATTAACAGAAGTTGTTATCCCATTGAGTAATGAAGTACTTCAATTTTTAAAACTTGGTGACATTTTGTGAAGCTCAGAATGTACAAGTTCACTACAAATGAAAGTCACCATCACAGTGGACTCTGTCACAAGTGCTGTTGGTGCCATCCAATGGCTCGGCTAAGTTGTTTGCTTTTTGTTTTCTGCGCGTGGTGCAAACACGGGTTCAAGTTGGGTTAATGAGTCACCTAAACAAAAATACTTGGATCAAGAGGAATATATGTAATGTGTAACCTAAACTGAGAAATTGTTTGGAGAGAAAATGTAAACATGTACAATTTTTAAAATTCAGGTTGAATTGGGCAGAGGCACAAACTGATGTGCAGATCCCATTTTTAATCACATAAACTAAAGGTGCTGTTTACCATTTCAGCCATGCGGTTGTCATTGAGTTTGAATCTTCATGCATTTTGAGTTAAGAGTACATTTGTGATGGCACAGCTCTCATGCCTTGTGTGATGCCACTCAACTGTAATCACAAGCAGGTCAGAGTACATCTGCTGTCCTGCTGCTTCACAGGTTTCTCTTGATGTGGGAACTCCACTCGGGTTACCTTTTACTCGGGTAATCCTTGGCAAACTGCAAAGTAACATTTTAGTTAGGCAGCAGTCATTGTCCTTCATTTTCTGTGCCTAAAACACTGGCACACATGTTTACCATACCAGCAAGAGCAAAACTCCACAGTTGATCATCCAAGACAAGAAGATGGATTCATCTTTTTATTCTCATGAACTCCCTAGTTATTGTTTAAATAAAAGTAATAAAAGGCCCACATAGTGAACTTCCATCAGACAAATTCAGAGATTAAAAAGCCAAACACTTGCCATGTAAAATTCCAAAGGTGTTCAGCTTGAAGTTTTGCAAACAATACAATTTATTTGTTCTGTAGCCCAAAATCACACAAGTGTCACAATGGGCTTTAACAGACCCTGCCTCTTGACAGCCCCCCAGCTTTGACTCTCTAAGACAAGGAAAAACTCCCCCCCCCAAAAAAAAACCTTGTAGGGAGAAATGGAAGAAACCTCAGGAAAGGCAGTTCAAAGAGACCCCTTTCCAGGTACGTTGGGCGTGCAGTGGGTGTCAAGAGGAGGGTCAATACAATACAATACACAGAACAGAACAAATCCTCAATACAGTATAAACATTTTAGAAGTACAGAGCAGAATTTAACCGTAGATGATATCACATACTGTAAGATTTGGATTTGTTTAGAGTCCTGGGGGGTATTTTTCATACGTGGATTACTCACTTAGCCGGATTTAACTCTTTTAGGGCGGATGTCGACTTTTGTCGACAGGAGGGGTTGAGGGCGCATGTCGACATCCAGGGATAGAGGGCGACAATCAGCTGTTAATGGCAACAAAACTCACTGTCACGTCACAGGCATTCCCTCTGTGCTTGGAGGAATGCTAGACTTGTTGACTCAGCAAATGATCCATGCCTGTGCGTGAGTTGCGAAATATAAACAAACACTAACAAAGACAAGATGGCATCAACATCTCACGAGGGTGCAAAGCGAGTCGAGAAAAGAAAATACTCGGCAGATGACATTTTGCGCATAATCGCGGAGCCGGACTCTGATTTCTCAGTCGGATTTCATAGACAGCGATCAAGAGATTGAGGAAGAGATTGAGGAGCCGGCATCAGCCGATCGGAGACCAGCCGATGCTGCTCAGCTGGCAGCTGAGCGCATTCGCGCTGCCAGTACACCTACGGCAAGGTTCGCATGGGAGGAATACCCAGAAATTGATCCATGGGAGCCGATCTGGCTAACTGACTTTACAAGAAGGCACGGCTTGCTGCTGGACACAACGGATTACAAGCCGCTGGACTATTTCAAACTGTTTTTTCCTGAGGCAGTTTTTCAGCTGATATCTGAAGAGACAAACAGGTATGCTGAACAATTTTTTGAATCGCGGGATGCGCTCGCTCCGCGATCTCGTTTTTCAAAGTGGAAACCCACAACAAAAGATGAGGTGAAGGGCTTTGTGGCATTGCAGATTGAGATGGGACTGGACTGGCGATATAATTTCAGGGAGCATTGGTCCAAACGTGCTTTGTCACCGGGTGGTTTTGGACAGGTTATGCCGCGTGATCGGTACGTGATGCTGCAAAGCTTCATTCACTTTTGTGATAACAAGGAGCACATTCCAAGGGGTGAGCCAGGCTATAATCCGATGTACAAAGTTCAGCCCCTGCTTGACATTGTGGAGCCAACATATAAACAATTTTATCAGCCTGGCCGTGATTTGTCTGTGGATGAATCCATGATAAAATATAAGGGACGGCTTTTTTTCAGACAATATATGCCAGACAAGCCCACCAAGTATGGCATAAAGGACTTTGTACTGGCAGAAGCAAACACTGGCTTCTGCCTGAAAGTAATTACTTACACAGGAAAGCATTCTTTTCAGAGAGAGAACTGTCCTTTGACAACTCAGGTTGTGCTGGAGCTGCTTCAGGGATATGAACATTTGGGACATGTTGTTTACATGGACAATTTCTATACATCTCCAGAGTTGTTCATGGAGCTACAGAGCAGGGGAATTGGAGCTTGTGGCACAGTCAGGGTGAACAGGAGACACAGGCCTTTACAGCTGAAGCCAGACAGGCTGAAGTTGAAAAGGGGGGACAATCCTGTTTTCATGCGGGCGGATAACTTGGTGGCATTGGCATGGCATGATGTCAAACGGGTCACTTGCCTTAGTACAGTTCACACTAACAATTTATGTGAAAAAACAATTCGTTCAAAGGGAAACCCAGCAGGTAGGAAGCTGGACAAGCCTGTTGCGCTTGAAGAGTATAATTGTAAGATGGCTGGAGTAGATCTACTGGATCAGATCCTGGGGACATACGCTTACGGCCATAAGTCCACCAAGTGGTACCATACTGTGTACCATCGCCTGCGTGAGATTGCACTCGCAAACGTATTTCTATTCAAGCAGGCAAACAGTGACAGCACTATGACTGCGGCGGATTTCCGCAAGAAGGTGGTTGACAGCTTGCTGGAAGAATATGTCGGAGTGCCTTTGGCAAAGTGAGGAAGGCCAGCACAAAGAGCAGTGCTAGACAGGCTGACTGAGCGCCACTTTCCTGCCACATATGAGGATAAAAAGTATAAGCCTGACTGTGTTGTGTGCAGCAATAGACTACTCAAAGAGGCATCAATGTAACACGTGTGGTAAGCAGTGCAACGTTGCAATGCATGCAATTGGCTGCTTTGAGCGATATCATACTTTGCAGGACTTTGCCTTGTAGCATGTACAGTATGTGCAATAATAATATGTTAAATTATATAGTATGCAGGCTCATACAAAATGCAAAAGTTATATTTGTCAAAAATAAATATTTTTTGTTGATTTGATATGTTAAACAATTGTTTTGTGTTCTTTTTTTTAAAAAGTTATTTTCTGGAAAAATATTCAGCCCTGGGAGAAAAGGAAAAAAAAAAAAAAAAATTAGCCCTAAAAGAGTTAATTGTTGACGATTTGGCCTGATCCTGGATCTGTCGGTTTTTCGAAACTCTTGCTGGAAGTGTTGTCATAGCAACACATCCTAAGGTTTGTTCTATGTAAACAAGGATTAGTTTACACACGTGATCAGTGACGGTGCGTGGAAGTCATCCAGTCATGGCTTCGCCATTCATGAATGAGCGACCAATTGATATTTGTGCGCAAATTAAATACGAAGAGAATTTCATAAAGAGAGGGTTTTGCGCGATCGGCAAGATCCTTTATTGCTCCCGAAGGAAATTCTGTACGAAAGATGCCGCTTTAGCTGAGGGGGAATATTGTACCTCAAAAATTTATAGGCTCCGTATATTCGAAG
Source organism: Erpetoichthys calabaricus (assembly GCF_900747795.2). NCBI lineage: Eukaryota > Metazoa > Chordata > Cladistia > Polypteriformes > Polypteridae > Erpetoichthys > Erpetoichthys calabaricus. The sequence goes on along the minus strand of NC_041396.2, from coordinate 315,697,440 downwards.
TCAAACTCGGCAAAGTCGGGCTCTCTCAACCACACACAGTATGCATTGCTTTGAGGTTTCTTGCAAGCGGCACTTTTTTTACAGTATATACTGTAGGCGATGCAAAACATCTATCAAAGTGCAGTTTGCCAGGCAATTCGTAAAGTCTGTTTGGCTCTGAAACATTCGGGTTTTCATTGTGTTTCCTGGACACCTGCGTGTGCAGACAATAAAAAAGGTGTATCATGCCATTGCATGTAGGTAATACACAGGCTAAAACACCCACAGTCCCATAAAGAATCTCACAATCAGCCTAACATTCTCATTAACAGGATTTCCAAATGTGATTGGGGCACATGGGGACTGATCAGTGGAGTTCAAACATTATTTGGAAAATGTACCTCTCCTCCTGATGAATAATCAGACACGGTGTCTTCATCAAATATTTGACCTTCGTCAATATCTCGTTGGTCAGACACAGGTTCAAGGGATATGACATTCCCTGCAACTGACCCAACAAAAAAGAGGGCGATATGGAACATACCTATGGCATACATGGAGGACAAATATATGCAGTGACCATCCTTTACCTGAAATGAAGTGACCACTGCATCCTGCCACTGGCTCTGAGGAGCTTCCCCCTGGAATGCCCTCAGAAACAGGGCGATGGGCATTTTGCTGGAGAGCCAACTCTTCTTCAGGGGTTAGGTCTGGACCGCGTGGACCTCCACCTGTTTTTTGCTTGTCTGCCTCCTTATTAGCTTTAAAATTAATGTTTTTTTATTATATGATTCTTTGTCAACAATTCTTTAAATAGTTTGAAGTATATTCTTGTACTTCACTTTAACCTGTTCCCATGTTCTCCTTGTGCTCACGTTTGATCTGGAATTATGACATATTAAAAAATAATTAATCTGACACACAGAAAATGAAACGCTGCATTCAGTAAGTACAATGCACACTTCTTAGCGTTTAATTTGACAGCCACTTTTTGCCAGCCGTCTTTTCTGGTCTGGGCTGCTTTTGCAGTGTTACCCCTTGTGCATATTAAATCTTAAAATTCTTTGTCCTTTGAATAAGGTCTTGTGCCGCGTGTGTGTGGGGAAAAAAAATGTGCTCATTCTTTAGTCATTTTGTTACAGCCTATCAGACTTTCTGGTCATGTTTTCTAGACTCAATATATACGGGGTTTTCAATCAGCGCGGGCGCGTGCATTCATCTCGTATGATTAGATCCAGCTCGACTAATCTAATACACGGCTGCGTTTGAAAAACCGACCTATCCCAGATGAGTGTCACCGGCATTAACTTATCCAAGATGAGGCACCTGATCTCGGATGATTTAAGCGACGTACAGAAAATACCCCCCTGGAGACCTCATCCATCAAGCTGCCTCCATTTGGCCATTCCATGGCTGAAACAGTGCTGGGCCAGCCAATCCGATGAAAGGCCCCCTCCTTCTCACGATTCCTGCGATCCTCCATCAGGGATGACTTTACCTTAGGCAGACAACTTAAAAGGTGGGCCGTGGCACCAAGTGCCACATTTGAGTATCGAGAAGAGAAACGGAATAGATGAGGGTTAGTTTCCAATTCTAACTATCATGCGACTTATGTTTTGGTGCTAATGACTGACAACAGAGATGCAGTCTGTACAGTTAATAAGCAGCTCTAGTCAGGGTGTGCTAAACTAAAGTTGTGAGTGTTCAGCCGGGATTTAAAAGCTGTGCCCGAAGGGGCATCTTATAGTAGCAGGCAGACCATTCCAGAGTTTAGGGGCCCTGTAACTAAAAGCTCGACCTCCCAATGTTTTTATTAATCCTTCGAATCATAAGGAGACTGGCATCTTGATCTTAATGTGCGCTCTGGTTTGTAAGTCATAAGTTCTGACAAGTAAGCTGGACCTTGGCAATTTAATGCTTTATATGTTAAAAGGAGGATTTTGAAATGTGCCCTAAACTTAACCGGGAGCCAGCGTAAGGATTTAAGAACTGGAGTTATGTTCGTTTTTTCTTTTTGTTGTAATAATTCTTGTAGCCGCATTTTGGATTAACTGGAGGCTGTATAAAGAACAATTTGAATATCCAGTGAACACTGCATTGCAGTAGTCAGTCCTACTAGAGATAAATGCATGAATAATTTTCTCAGAATCCTGTTTTAGAAAGCGCCTTAATTTAACATTTTTAAGATGGAAAAACGTGATTTGGACAACTTTGACTCTAGCATGTCATTTAAAGCGCATATTACAAAACTCCTAGATTGCGGGCTGATTCATTATAATTAATTGGGATTCCAACTGAGTTAAATGATGACAAAATATTTTTATGATCAGCGTCATTCCCTCCAACAATTAACATGTTTTATCTGTGTTTAAAGACAAGTAGTTCTCATTCATCCACTCATTTAATTCACTAACACAACTAAAGACAACATCGGAGAAACCTCATTTGATTTAAATGAAAGGTATAACTGGGTGTCATAGGAGTGATGTTTCCTAATGAGAGATCCCAGTGGAAGCATGTAAAGTGAAAACAGTAAAGGTCCCAGTACTGAGCCCTGCGGGACACCATATTGAACTTCTGTGTATAATGATGGAGTCCTGTCTGCACATTTCTGTACATATTGGGTTTGATTTGATAAATAACTAAACCAAGCAAGCACAGTGCTTGTAATCCCAACATCATTTTCTAGCCTGTGCAGTAAAATAGAATGGTCAATGGTGTCAAATGCTGCACTGAAGTCCAACAACATAATTACAGTGGAGTTTTCTTCATCAGAGGATAAAAACTCTACTTCACTTAATTAGGGATTTGCAAAATAATCACAAAATGTGTTTACTTGCACAGTGTGCCTGGTGTTGGTGCAAGTCAACATCCATTAAAAAGTGCTTCTGACTTGTATTTGTTTCATGTCCGTGTGAATATTTCCTGAGTGAAGAGCGCTAGCCAAATGAGTCTACGAAGTCCTTCATCTTTTGGCAAGCAGGTGACCTGAGGCTGTAATTTAATTGGTTGCTTGCAGGTTTTTCCAACAATGCAGCTCTCTGCACCTCACACGTCCATATTTATTGGGAGTGAATTCATGTTTGAAGTGTTTTTTAATCTAATGTGATGGTGCATGACAATGTGTCCATCATTGTCCAATGTCCACATTTTATCATTCATACTTGCCATTAGCATAACTACAGATGAGCTAGTGTGACTTTAGGGAGATGGCAACTTCAAGAGGAACTTCAGGTATCAAAAAGTTTGGTTATTTCTTTAACGAAACACCATTTTGTTTTTTGCTTTTTTTGCTTCCCCATCTACCGTTTCAACGTGTCGACACTGAAGTATTGCAGACAACGACGGCATAGTTAGCAGCTTGCACGCTCCATGTGATAAAATATGTGAGTGTTCTGTGCTTCGGAATGACCAACCCTTTGGAGGTTGATTCAAGCCAGTGCTTTTGCGATAGGAGCAGAGTCACTGGGCTATGAATTTGGATATGTGAATTAAAAACAAAATGAAGGAATGAATGAGACAAAGAATGTGGAGACTGCATTTTATGATGCTCTTTAACAATGAGATTAGAATGACCGTCACCTGATGTTGGCTATTGTCACTTCTGTTTTGACTGACAGCAAACGATTTGGGTGACTGGACTGTAAAGGAGCTGAAGTGGTTTTTTTTTTTTTTTTGTTTTAAATGCTTCTTATACTTCCTGATTCAGAAATTGCAGGACTGCATGTTGCAGTAGAAACTTGACAAACATGACTGGATCTGTTTTAAATTGTTAAATCTAACTTATTTAACTCTTTTAGGGCTAATTTTTTTTCTTTTCTCCCAGGGCTGAATATTTTTCCAAAAACACGTTTTTAGAAAAAAGAACACAAAGCAATTGAAATCAACAAAAAATATTTCCTTTTGACAAATGTTACTGTCGTGCATGTTGTATGAGCCTGCATACTCTGATTTCACATACATATCACATACATTTTACACAGCAAAGTCCTGCAAAGCCTGATCTTGCTCAAAGCAGCCAATTTCAGTCGTTGCCACATTGCACTGCTTATAATGTTTTGCTTTGGTGCCTACTTTTCAATTGTCTGTTGCTGCACTTTCTCACATATATCGTTAGTGTGTACTGTGGAGAGAAGTCACCCATTTGCCATCGTGCCATGCCACGCCACTGCCACCAAGTTTTCTGAGTAAAACTTTGCAGCATCACGTACCTATCATCACGCTGCATAACCTGTCCAAAGCCACCAGGGGACAAAGCACGTTTGGACCAATGCTCTCTGAAGTTATATCACCAGTTCTGTCCCATCTCTATTTGTAATGCCAAAGCGTACTTCATCTCGTCTTTTGTTGTGGGTTTCCACTTTGAAAAACGAGAATGTAATGCAAGTGCAGCCCGTGATTCAAAAAATTTCTCTGCCTACGTGTTTGTCTTGTCTGACAGTAGCTGAAAAGCAGCATCAGGAGAGAGCAGCCTGAAGTAGTTCAGCAGCTGGTGATCTGTCGTGTCCACAAGACAGCATGGCTTGCTGTTGAAGTCTGGTAGCCCATGGATCAATGATCAATTCCTCCCACGCGAACTTGCCGTAGATGCATCGGCTGGTGTCCAATCAGCTGATGCTGGCTTCTCACTCTTGTTCGATCTCCTGATCACTGTCAATAAAATCCGATTCTGAAAAATCAGTCCGACTCCACGATAATGCATAAAACATTGGCGAGTGTTTTCTTTTCTGCACTCGTTTCGCTCCCTTGTGACATGTCGATGCCATCTTGCTATTGTTTACATTTCGCAAGTCACACACACGAGGATTAGTTGCCGAGTCAACGAGTCTATCATTCTTCAAAGCACAGAGGGAATGCCTTCGACGTGACAGTGAGTTTTGTCGCCATTAACAGCTGATTGTCGCCCTCTATCCCTGGATGTCGACTTTTGTCGAGATTCGCCCTCAACCCCTCCTGTCGACAAAAGTCGACATCCGCCCTAAAAGAGTTAATAGCAACATAACCGGCTACTTTGAATGAATCCAAATGTTATTCAATCTTTAATAATTTGGTCATGTGAAAGGCAATTAAAGTAATAAACTAAGTTTTAAGTGAAATTTTGCATTAAACTGTAATGAGGCTTAAATGTTAAAATGCAGATGTATGTCACTCTTTATGTAATGAAAATTGTTTTGGTTAAATACTAAATTATATTTATAGTACTTAATAATTTTTTCTTTGATGTCCAGTTTCTTTTCAGCACAAACACTGGACACACTTTTATATTTACTCAACTAATTCAAACATTTATAGATTTATTTATACTCACTCCTTGTAGTTCTTAAGTTAAACTGTAGATATAGATGACATTCTTATTCTGGAGAGATTTTATTTAGGGTTTTGCACGAGGGCCACTGTTACTAAGAAAGGTGTTTGATTAAGTTTGAAGCTCATTAATCAGTTGCACATTCAGTTTTTCAGAATTTGTTCTCCTTGTTACGCCCTCCTTATGTTATCTAAGAACTCATTTTGTACTTCAGCTCACTTACGTCTAACTTTTTCGGTCCCTGTTGTCTTTTCTGCTTTCTTACCTCGGCCTTCTCGAGACCTAAAACATCTTTCTACAATCTTTCTTTTACACAAGCTGCTTGAAAGTCACCGTAGTCCTCTAGACGACAGCACGAGACTCCATTTGTTTTGTGGCTGCCTTATTATTGCTGAACAGCTACATGAAGGCTTCGGTGGGATTTTTTTCTTTTTTTCCTGAGCTATGAAGTGTAGTTTCAGTTTGTTCCAAGTTTTTTTAAACAGTTGCCACTGCTGACCCCGTATGTCTTTGTTCAGTTTAAACTTTACTCCAAGCACTTACTTCCATTTTTCTAGAATTGTCTTCTCATGCGAAGCTTCGTTACACAATGGGTTGATTTATCAAGTAGCAGCTTCTGACATTGTGAAGATGTAAAAAATATTTAGTGCAATTATACATCAAATCACAATGACATTTTACACTTGAATGTATTTCATTTATACAGAAGATGCATTTATCCAAAGCAAGCATGGACTGTGCTATGTCAGACATCACGTGAAATATCTGTGTTAATAATATATTGTATGTCAATAATTTGTAATTGGTGTGAATAATTCACTATAACAGAAGCAAACAAAGGCAACTGAACTCTGTTCAAGTATAAGTACCGCTAAAATCCAGTGAAGCTCTTCATTTAGAGGGCACAGCCATGTTGTATCTTTATGAATCTGCATCTGAGAAATTGGTTTAAAGTGAAATTAGTGATAAGTATTGATTTTTATAATTGATAACGCTTTCCTCACTTCGACTTTGTCTTTATCTTTTGATTTTCTGTGGCGCTGAAAACAAAACACTCGAAATACCTACAGTGAGCTGGCAGACTCGGCCCTGTTTAAAACAATTAATTAGAATTGTAAGTTACAATGCAAGAAACATTTAACAAAAATATAGATGTAATTCCCACTTTGCCTGCTGGGATTTAATTATAATATAAATGTAGACCGTTATGGACCCGCATTATAGGGAAGAAAAATGACACAACAATCCTAGATTTGCATTTGATTCATTTTCCACAGTGTAGTCTCTCACTGCATCGTCTGGCCAGTTCTCCCCAATTAACGTACTCAGTGAATCCTCACTTGAGGTGAAATCCCCAACATGGATCACTTTCTTCTGGCCTTCTGCAGCTCAGAGTATTGAGTCTTAGAAACGGTAGGTAAGTAATTGTGCGTAGTTTGTGATCCAGACCCTACGTTTAGTTGTGACACATCGTTATAACACAGATAAAAGAACTTGAAAGGTTCATAATTTTTGGTGGGAACAAAGAACAGGACAGCAGAGTTAACTGAATGAAAAAGGAACATGCCAAAGAGCAACCATGGAAAGATTTTAAAGAACAGTTTTTAGTAAAACTCCGGAGCTGAAATTCTTGTCTGGTCAAAAGAATGGGGAAAGTTGTTGTGTTTTTTTTTTTTTTTTTTTTTTTTTTTTGAATGATATTTGGCAACCAACCAGTAACCCAACAGAACGGCCAACAGTTTGAACTGGCCAAACAAATGACCAGTGGGTCAGACTTGTAAACCAAGAATCCAATAAATATAACCTCTCCTGTAGGCATTCAATGTTTTTTGACATTTCTGGACCATTGAGAAATTTTGACATGTATACAGTTTATATGAGGATATCAAAACAAAAATTCAACCACACACCCAGTTACAAATATCACTTTCCATGTTTGTCCAGTAAAACTCGGAGCAGATGTCTTGTATTTGTTTGGAACTGTTTTCCAAAAAAAGAGAAAAGCTCTTTGCAGAACAGTAACTTTGCCACTGCATCCTTTCATGACTCGTTTACCGTCATTGTTGAGCTGTCCGCCTGCATTGGACATTAAGAGCTTCATTCATTAAAGAGCCATCTTACCAAAACAGTGGATTGTACTTCAAATACTTTTTTCTTAGGGTTAGGAGTTAGGGTAGGGGATACCAGCCTTGCTGGTGCACACTGGTTCACTAACCCATGTGTTATTTAATTAGATTTTAACTAAACCTACTGTCTCAAGAATATCGTTTACCCTTAATTATTTTTCATTATGTCATCAGGGGACGTGGTTTTTAAAAAATCAATCCATTCACCCTCAATTCTTAAACGCCGAGTTATCTTCCAATAAGATTCATGTTCTATTGGAAACATAATTGGGTTGTGTTCACGTTGCACAAAGTGCTTATATAGGACTGTTGATTTCTGCTGATTTTCTATTAGCCGTAAATGTTGGACAAATCTTGCCCTGATAGTATTTTTTGTCTCCCCTATACGTATATAGCAATCCACATTTACTACATTGAATCCCATAAATACAATTCCTCGTTGTTAGGGACATTTCCTGAAAGATGGCAATCCAATTTCAGGAAAAGAGAGGCCCATCTTTTTTTTTTTTTTTTTTTCTTTTTGTAGGGTATCCGCCATGCACATTTATTTTTCTTTAGCCGTACATGATGCCCTCGCCAAGAAATCCTTTAAATTCTTATTCTTCCGATAAACCGCCACCAATTTACATTGCTTTAATTCCTCATCTTTCTGTTGTACTGCTTCAAAATTCTGTCTTAATACTCCCACCACTTCCTGTGCCTTTGTAGAAAATGTGACCACTAATGGGATTATCCTTCCTACCCGTTCTTCCTCTTGATAACCTTCCCCCTACAATTCTCTTTGTTGTGAACAGCACTGCTGCCAACAATCCTCCACCTCCACTTCAAATGTCCCTACTCTTTGTTCCTGGCCCGTCCATAAATATTCAAATTCTTTTTCAAATTCCACCTTTCTCCACCAACTCCCCTGAAGCTCCTGTCCACTCCAACATCCCACATTCCTCAAATACCAACCTTATTGTTCCTCCTTTCCTCTGCACCCCCTTCAATTCACCCCCCGAGCACCAAATACTTCTAGCCTCCTGTACACTCCCCCTACTATCCCTCCTCTGGCCTTCTAGTGATCCTCCATTCACCATATCCTGCCTACCCCCAATCAAAAAGAAAGGGGCCATAAAAAAAAAACCCACCATGTTCTCAACAACAAGCCCCAGCATAGTAACTGGCTCAGGGTTTACGATGTTAACATCAGGGCCTCCATTCGCTGCCTATCCCCACGAACCTTAAGGTTAGCTTTTAGGTAAGGGTTAGTTTGTACCTTCCAGTTAGGGTTAGGTTTAGTGGAGGGGATAATAGCCCGAAGACTATCACATTTGCATGGGCACACATCACCTCATTTATAAATCTTTTATTTTACAATCCCCACCCATCCTACCAATTGTAAAAATCTTAATTTCAATAAGAGTCTAAAAATCTGTTCAGAAATATCTACTAATTTCAAATCTGTCCAATAAATTACTAAAATCAATCATTTTAAGTTTTTTGTTCCTTAATAGAGGGTTAAAATAATAAAAAATTCCCCCATTAATCAAAACTAAAAATATTTAAAACCAGTAATAAATATGGACTCCTAAAAAATAATTTTTCAAAATAGATATAAAAAGAACAAAAACAGACTATATAAATCCCTAAAATTATACTAATTTTCGTAAAACCCTTAACACTAAAAATGAATAAATATTTGTCTTTATTAATCCTGAAGGCCATCAAGTTCCCTGTCTCAAAAAAAAATATAAATCAAAAACACTAAAACAAACATACAATTACACAATAGACCAGAAACGAAACTTTAACATCAGGGACCTGAGTGATGAATCCATCTTTAACCTCAGGGTCCTGTTTAAAGAGGTTAAAATAAGGGATAAGGTAGGGGTAAACTATCCAAAGACAGAAACATACACTTTAACCTCAGGGCACTGTTCAAAGGGGTTAAGACAAGGGTAAGGAAGGGATAGACCATAAGACAAGAAACAAAACTTTAACCTCGGGGACCTGAGCAATATGAATATCCTTAACCTCAGGGCCCTGTTTAAAGGGGTTAAGATTAGGAAAGGAATGAGGGATGACAATAGACTAATAACAAGACACTACATTAACATAAGGGTTAGGCTTAGGGTAGGGGATCTGGGCCTATAAATAGGCCCAGATGTGCACTGGTTCACCAGTCCTAGTAAAAAACCTTTTATTTTCACTTAATTCCAGTTATTACTCCATATTACGACCTATTCACAACACTTAACAATTACTCAGATTCTCACATGAGAACTTGGCAATCCTCCACATTCTCACATGGATCATTTAGTCCAAACCAAATTCTCACATGAGTTAATTATCTATTGCCCATTCTCACATGTCCCAATTACCTGCCTCATTACTATAAGGCCTTTAGGAGGAATTATATCCAATTTGGCAATTATGGTTAGGTTTTTTTATTATTGTTTATAGTGCGATAATTCACACTTTATTTTAACCCTCGGATTTTTTATTTTCAATCCAAGGTAGTGGCACACTCCTCACCGAGTCGTCGCCTCCTCCCCACTTCCGTTTATTCTAGAATGCATTTTCTATATGCTTTATATAATCAATTATATTTACATCCATTTTACATTATATCAATAATTTAGTTTCCAATGTAGTCAATTCCGTACTTGCATACAATTGTTCAATATTAACCCCTTTCACATGTTATTCGAACTGTTTATTTAAACTGCTTTCTTTAATTCTTTTCCTTCTTTAAGTTTTCGCCATGTGGACGTTCAACAAGTTCTTGTCGAGTCCTCTCCGTGGCCTCCTGGGAATGTTGGTCCTCCCGGAGTTGCCCGTATCTATTGGTTTACAAATGTGTATACGCCCCCTATCTGTGCTATACATGTTCTTGTCTCTATTACATTTAATTATCAATTATCACACTTATTCATATTTTCCTCATTTAATTCCACTCCAATTAAGAAATTCCATCTGAAAGGCAAAGTAGATTAGATTATGTACATCGTGTTGAATACGTCCTTAAATTCGATACTGTCTCTTTAAATTTTTGTCTCTTTCTTGCACTGAAATCCTTCAGTATTAGGGTTAGGTTTCAGGAGAAATATCAGAGTTCCCATAAGCTCCGATCACACCACTCTAATGTTGAGTTGGATGTTTTTCAGTCTTATGGGTGCTCAGAATGCACTGGCCATCAATACTAGTTTGTTTCGGGCCGACATATCCACCTCACCTGGTTTTGTTGATTTTAACTAAGCTTGGTTAGTTATGTTGTAGTGTCCCTCTCCAAGTTCACTCTCTCACATTATCCGACTGTGCTTCCCTTTTTGTTGATTCTTCTATATAGCAAAACAATTCCACAACTCCTTGTCAACCTTAGTCTGTACTGGACTGTGATTTTACTCGTTTTCCCTCACTTTATTTTTAACATCTCAGTTTGTATTTATCCAAGTATTTATATATTATGTTTTAATCTTATTTTTTATTCTTTTAATCCCAACAGAGAATGACTTCTACTGGGCCGAGGCTCCAAAAGTAATCCTGCCGGGGAAGGCCTGGTTTCACTTTGGTCGACATCCCTTTGTATTTGTCCTTCCTCCATCTTTGATTATGTTCAGGTTTAAACGTTGGGGTTTACAGTTGCTCACCCCGGTCCTATATTCTTTTGTCGTTTATACTATAATAGAGAATGACTCATACTGGGTCGAGGCTCCAGAAGCACTTCTGCCTTGGAAGGCTTGATTCCACTTTGGTCAGCTTCCCTTTGTATTTTGTCATTGTTCTGTCTTTACATTATTATATTAAAGACCTACTTTCTGTTTTTATGTTTTAAATGCCCTTCTTTTATTGTCTAAAGGACTCCTCCCTATTCTTTTTTTAAATCCTGCGGTTTTTTAGGTTTTAAGTATTTAGGATGTATACCTTCCTCGTTGTTGGTTTACAAACAGTGGGGGCCGCAGTTGCTCCTCCCCCAACCACAAAGACTGATTCACACTTGGTTGTGGCTCCATGAGCTTTCCTGCTAGAGTTGGCCTGGGTTAACCTTGGTCCAACTCCCTTAGTGTTTCCTCTATCTTTGCTTTCTCTCTTATTTCATCTATGTGCCTGCTTTTAATCTTTATCGTTTATACAACAAAGGATGACTCCTACTGGGTCGAGGCTCCAGAAGCAGACCTGCCCGGACAAGCCTGATTCCACTTTGGTCGACGTCCCTCTGTATTTTGTCATCATTTTGTTGTCTTATTTATATTTTAGATAGATCTTTATTGTCATTGTCACTTTTACAAAGGAACAATGAAATTGAAGGTGCAATCAACTCAGTGTGAGGAATAAGAGTTAAAAAGGCAAAGACAGAATATAATAACAAACCGAATAGTATTAAATATACAAATTGCACTTGTTGACTTACGGTATATATTGCACATTGGAAGAATAATATGGAGCAGTTTGTCCTAGTTTTCATAGCTCTGTATCTCTTGCCCGATGGCAAAAGCTGGAAGAGGCAATGACCGGGATGTGATGAGTCCTGTGAAATGTCTATTGCTTTTTTGCGTCTTCGGGAGGTGTAGATTTGTTCCAGAGTGGGGAGGGTACAACCAATTGTTCTCTCCGCTATCCTGACAACCCTGTGCAGCGCTTTCTTTTCTGAGGAAGTGCAACTGCCGTACCACACACACAGTCCGTACGTGAGCACACTCTCAATGGAACAATGATAAAAAGCAAGGAGCAGATTTTTTTTGGGAGGTGGTTCTTTCTGAGAATTCTCAGATAATAGTCTCTGCTGCTCCTTCTTTAGCAGCTCCTTGGTGTTGGCACTCCAGGTCAGGTCATCCTCCAGCTCCATACCCAGAAACCTGAACACCGGGACCCTCTCCACACATGCCCCGCCAATGATGAGTGGCTGGATGTCAGTTTTGTTTTTCCTAAAGTCAATAAGCTCCTTTGTTTTTTTGTTGTTGAGGAGCGGGTTATTGACTGTGCACCACTCTGACAGTCGCTCCACCTCGTCCCTGTATGCTAGCTCACCCTCCTTGCCCGAGATGAGTCCGACCACCGTCGTGTCATCCGCAAAATTTTATTTTGTAGCTTGAGTTTATTTCTTATTTTTTTTTTATCCTGCGGACTTTTATTAAACATGAGGGCTGCCGTTGCTGCCCTGTCCTTCAATGCTCCTTCCCCGTTTATCTTGATTTAAGGTTAGTTGTTCAGTAATCTAGTTTTTTTAAGATTAGGCATTGGGGTTACTGTTGCTGCCCCATCCTGTGAGGTTAAGTTTAGTGTTTTTTGGTTTGGGGTAGGTTGTCCCCTACTGCTATTGCCTATTATATTAATATCTATACTATTTTAAGATTAGGCACTAAGATACTGATTTTAAGATTAGGCAAGGAGGTTACTGCTGCCAACTCCCCTGTGAGGTTAAGATAAGGGTTTCTTATCTGGGGATGGCCATCTTATATTCTATTTTTTCATTAATCTTTTTTACATATTTATAGGCAGGCAAAATGATATTTTTATGCATTAATATTATTGCTAAGTCCAGTACCTCCTAGATTACTTCTATCGTACCATTTCCCATAACAATCACCCTGTTCACTTTTGTCTATCTACTGGTATTATGTGCTTTTTGGCAGTAGTCAGCTTTTACAGAATCCTCTTGTTTAATTACATTGGTATCCATGTATCACTAAATGTTCGTGGTATTGGCCACATCTTTGTTTCGTTTGATTGACAGTGACTCCTAATATACCCTTCCTTTTTTACGGTGGTACACATGTCGCTTTCCCGTCATTTTCTGCTGAAAATCTTTTCAAAATTATTTCTGATGTCCAAACGTATTTTTGGATTTCGGTAGTCCAATGTCGTCTTAATATGATTTGTTTTAACGTTTTTATTTGTTCTTGTGACGTTTGAACTTGAACTTAGATTACTATTGAGTCTAGTGGTGTTAGCCACACCCACTTTTAAGTTAATATGACCGCATTATTTTTATATCCTGAGTGGGCATTGTTGACGGATTGAATTTATTTAAGATGGGATGGGGGGGGGGTGGGTGGGTTGCTGGTTTCAAAAAGAATTTTTTAAAGATTACTAGTTTTTATCTTTCCAAAAAACCTCTTCTTTTTGAACAAAATTTTTTCCAAAAATATCAAAATATTAATATTAAGGTCTAAAAAATTTTTTGCTAAGTTTTTCTGGATCCAACATATGTGCTAATGTGTGTTTTTAAAAAAAAATTCTTGCAAAAAAAAGTGTTTTGTAAATTTTTTGAAAAAATTTATTTTTGGTTATTAAAAGATAAAAGCTTGCTTAAACTATGCCAAATTTCAAGGCCATTGTTTTTTTTTTTTTTTTTTTATGCCTTGAGTCTGTATCTGGCCTAGTTAAGCTAAAAAACCTGTCCGAGTGTAAGGTATCGCAAAAAGACGCCTAGAGTCCACGACGAGTGTTCTCAGTTAGATTGTTGTCAAACTAGACCTTAGTCGAGCCGAGTGTCTTTCTGAGATACTGTGTGGCTTGGATGTAGTTCTAGTTCTCCTCCCTCCCCCTCCCCCCCCCCCCCCCCCCCCCCCCCCCCCTCTATTGGATTGAGCTCAGGTATGCCGGGTGCAACTCTTGGGCTAAACAGAACAGAATAGTGCCCCTCGGTTTTGAATCATCACCCAATCCATCTTTTGGAAAGTAAAAGTTCAGTCCGCACTCGGCTATGGATTCCCAAAGCTCTTGTGCCTCCTTTGCCTTTCCTTCCCAGCCCTCCCTACACTCACTCATCTAAATGATGCTTTCATATTCAATCCCCTAGGAAAACGTGTACCTAGTGTGTTGATCAAACTAGTTTCCCTCTGTTTTCTGTGTCTATTGTCCCATTTTGGGACGTTATTCTAAGTGCTTCTACCACGTGTGCAAGAAAGTGCTGTACTAAATGGGTGTGTTTTTTCCTTTCCGCTCCTAATATTATGTGTTAAGTCTGCGGTGGTAGTCTGTTAATTCTGTCCTAATGTTTTCCTTTTGTGTATGGATTGGAGGAGTGGGCACGAAGGTTAAACCCCTCTCCATTACTGATTTTTGTTCCACCTTCAGACACGCGCCTTCTGCCAAGTTCACTATATTTGTACTTATTGCCCCGTCTGCAGATTCAGAGGACACTGGGATTATCAGTTTAAATGATCCGCCCAGTGGTTTAGAATTTTGACTGCCGTTTCTGACGTCCAGTGGATCCTATCCCCATTTGTCTCAAACTCTCGTTCTGGGAGTGGTGGGATGAAGGGGAAACCTCTTCTGATAAACCTATTCATATCCTCTAGATTCTCCTTATCCGTCCTGTCTAATTCTTGTGAGAAATTAAGGATGGGGATGGCCGCCTTGTACATCCTGTGTATCTGCTTCGATGTTGTCTCCCTCAGTTTATTTTGTTTATTATTGATCCCAAAGGACAGTACTACTGTTATTATTCTGGGGTTTGGAGCCAGTTTTTCCAAGATCGCAGTAGCGTTTATAAACTTCACTCCTGGGTAGCTGTCTATCTGGATGTCTGGGAACTCATATATTCTGGGATTCTGGACAGGTTGGAATCACCGATAAATAAGTGCTTTTCCTTCAGGACCAGGGTCCATTCTGCATTCTTTCTAAACGTGCCTCCTGGGCCTGATACATTTGATCTGGCTGGTTGACCCAATGGTTTCTGTGTTCAGTCCTACTTCCTCCTCTATTCTATCTGACTTAGGCTTATGTTAGTGACTGCTCCTGTCGTTTGTATTACTGTCTCACTTCTATTTGTTTCCACCTGTTCTACTTCCATTTTTATTTACATCATTTAGCAGACGCTCTTATCCAGAGCAACTTACAACAGTGCTTAGTAGTCTACGACTGTTCTTCAGTCTTTAAGGCTAGGATTAAATCTGCTGTCATTAAACAAGTTACCGCTGACCAAGTTGTACACAAAACCATGCTAGAAGAAAATAATAGTAAGTTGTTAGTACTAGGAGTTAGTACAAATTTTTTTTTTTTTTTTTGGGAGAAAAAGGGTAGAAAAAGTGTACGGGGACTTTAGTCCCCCAAGTGCTGTTTAAAGTGTCTTCAGACGATGTTTGAAGACAGTGAGGGTCTCCGCTGTTCGTACAGCAAGAGGAAGTTCGTTCCACCACTGAGGAGCCAACACTGCAAAGAGTCTTGATGCATGTCGTCCTCTTCTTTTAAGTAAGGGTGGTTCGAGACGAGCAGTGCTTGATGATCTGAGAGAGCGAGAAGTGACACGCTGCTTAACCAGTGCTGATATGTAAGGTGGTGCAGTTCCAGTTTTGACCTTAAAGGCCAGGGTTAGGGTTTTGAACCTGATGCGGGCAGCCACAGGGAGCCAGTGCAGGTTCCGCAGCAGAGGTGTAGTGTGTGAGAATTTGTGAACATTAAAAATGAGTCTTGCAGCTGCATTCTGGATCAATTGAAGTGGTCGTGTTGCCTTTAGTGAAAGTCCAGACATCAGAGTTGCAGTAGTCCAGCTTAGAGATGACCAAGTTCTGGACGAGAAGCTGAGTAGCCTCTGTAGTGAGAAAGGGGCAGATTCTCCTGATGTTGTAAAGATATCTGCAGGACCTGGAGAGGTTGCTGATGTGTGGAGAAAAAGACAATTCATCTAGAGTGACACCAAGACTTCTTGCTGTTTTTGAGGGGACGATAACCGAGTTGTCAAAAGAGATTGCAAGGTCAAGATTCGGAGATGAGTTGCCTTTGATGTACAAGAGTTCAGTCTTGCTGGGATTCAACCTGAGGTGGTGGGATGTCATCCAAGAGGAGATATCAGCAAGGCAGTTTGAGATGCGGGTCGAGACCTGCTGGTCATCTGGTGGAAGGGAGAGAATGAGTTGAGTGTCATCTGCATAGCAGTGGTAAGAGAATCCATGTCCAGCTATTACCTTCCCAAGAGAACCTGTGTATAAGGAGAAGAGAAGGGGTCCTAGGACAGAGCCCTGAGGAACACCAGTGGTCAGTCTTCGTGGAGCTGACTGGGAACCTTGCCAGGCAACCTGGAATGTCCGGTCAGCAAGGTAAGAAGCAAACCATTGCCAGACAGTGCCGGAGATCCCAAGACTAGAGAGAGTTTCCTATAGTATCTGATGGTTGACCATGTTAAAGGCTGCAGATAGGTCCAAAAGTATGAGAACGGAGGACAGGTTGGTAGATCTGGCTGTGTGAAGTGTTTCAGAGACAGCAAGAAGTGCAGTCTCAGTAGAATGAGCTGCTTTGAATCCAGACTGGTGAGGGTCAAGAAGGGCGTTATTAGACAAACATATTAAGTTGGTTATAAACTGCTCATTCCAGTACTTTAGAAAGAAAAGAGAGCAGGGATACTGGTCTGTAGTGGTTAACATCTGAGCTGTCCAGAGTAAGTTTAAGAATTGGTGTGACAACAGCAGACTTAAAGGCAGTGGGAACATGGCCAGTCGTTAGGGAGCCATTAACTATGTGTGTGATGCGTGGGAGAAGATCCTGAGAGATGAGCTGAAACGTGCCTGAGGGGATCGGGTCGAGTGAACATGTTGTGGGGTTGCTGGCCATCAGGATCTGAGACACTTCCTCGTGAGAAAGTGGAGTGAAGTGATGAAGCTGGGTAGCACAGGTCAGTTGAGAGTGGGTGGGCAACATGTCAGTCTGAGGGAAGGAACTACGGATAGTAGCAACCTTATCCTCAAAGAATGTAGCAAAGTCCTCTGGCGAGAGAGGTGGGGAGACCGAAGGAGATGGTGATTTAAGCAGTGAAGAAAAAGTGGCAAAAAGTTTGCGAGGGTTGGATATGGATTCATCAAACTTGGTTCTGTAGAAGGAAGATTTGGCAGAAGTTAGGTCAGTAGCAAACTTTGATAAGAGAGATTGAAAAGAAAGGAGGTCACTGTTATGATGCATTTTCCTCCATCTTCTTACTGCTGCTCTTAGTTGTCTGCGGTTGTTTCGTAGTGTCTCCGACAGCCATGGGGTCAGAGGAGAAGTACGTTTTGGCCTGGAAGACAAAGGGCAGAGTTGATTAAAGGAGTTGTGGAGAGAGGAGAGAAGACTGTTGGTAGCAGACTCAACAGTTGCTGTGCTTGGTTCAGCCCAGTTAGGGGGAGATAAGGATGATAGGACAGCTGAGGAGAGAGAAGATAAAGAGAATTGAGATTTCTGCGGGTAGTCATGGGGGTAGAAGGTGGTTGAGAAGAGTAAGTCAGAAGAGGAAATCTGAAGGACAGAAGATGATGGTCAGAGACATGTAGAGGAGTAGACAATATATTGAACATAGGAAGTGATCTGAATGATACCAGGTCAAGAGTGTTGCCAGCTTTATGGGTTGGAGGAGAGTCACCAAGAGAGAGACCAAAGGACGACAGAAGCATCACAAGTCCACTGGTGTGTATTCCGTCTCTTGGAAGGTTGAAATCACCGAGGAGCAAGAGAGGAGACTCCTCATCTGGGAAAGAGCTCAGAAGGAAATCAAGCTCATCGATGAAGTTTCCTGGAGGGCCTGGATGACGATAAAGAACAACAATGTGGAGTTTTGTTGGATGTGTGACAGTAACAGAGTGGAATTCAAAGGAGGAGAAGTTGAGATGGTGAAGATTAGGTGAAAAACGCCACAGACAAGATAAAAGCAAACCTGTACCCCCCACCTCTGCCTGAGGTACGAGGAGAGTGAGAGAAGGAAAAGGCAGAGGCGAGAGCAGGCGGAGTAGTTTTGTCCTCAGGTGTGATCCAGGTTTCTGTGAGGGCCAAGAAGTGGAATGACTGGAGGGATGCCAGTCCAGAGATGAAATCAGCCGCCTTGATGCAAGATCGGCAGTTCCATAAACTACCATGGACGACTGTCAGCCTTTTATATCTCCACAGCTTCCTTCAGAGGTTGGTTAGATTTATGCCTCTTTGACGGGGAATGCATTTCTTCAGTCGGTGCGATATGTGGGCAGGTATTGGTGTGAAGCACATTTTAAAGGACAAGAAGGTAAAGATAAAATATAAAACAGATACTTAGCCAAGTATGTTGCTTGCACAATCCTGCGTTGTAGGTACTAAAAACCGCGTTGTCTGTAGCGGAGCGAGCTCCTGTTTAAATGGTGGGTGAGTGGAAAGCCACACCCACAGATTCAAACTAGTTCTCTCTAGCTTCCCTCCACCAGGTGAGAATGATCAGGCTGATTGCACTGAAACGAAACCTCTTAATTCCAACCAGCTAAAACTTAAACACAGCAATAGTCAGAAACACAGCAATAGTCAGAAACAACACAGTAGCAGATTCTAATTTAACAGACAATATATTCTAGCTTACCAGAAGAGAGAGACAGCTCAGTAGATATTAAGCACAAATACATCACTTCCATCCCGTTCTCTCTTCCTGGCTTCCTTTCCATCCTCTCCCCCCACCCAACCTTTTCTGTTTGGGTCACTTGGCTATGCTCATGTAATTCTGCCCTTACTTTGATTACCTTCTTCCTCTGTGGCTGGGGTGGGAGTGCCATCCGTGGTGGCTCTCCTGTTTCCCTAGGCTGTGCTGAGTTCATCTCCTGCCCCCGGCTTGTTGTTACACTCATCTGAGTAGCTTCCTCCTGCCTATTGCTTTTGCTGTCCGGGATGGCTCCCTGCTCCCGGTACTGTCCATCTTCCACCCCTCTCCTATCTCTTCCCTGTCCATCCCCTTCTACCCCTGTCTTCACCCGTCTCGTCTCTTCCATCCCCAGTCTGTCCATCTCCGGGGCGGCTGTTTTTTCCATGGAGGCTTGGACCCTGTTGAGCCTCAACTGCACTCCTGGTCCTGTGCTACCACCGGTCATGTCCAAACCAGGAATGTCGAATCCGAGTGCGGATGACATGAGGTCTGAGAGCGTTTCTACAACTGTCTCCTCCTTCAGACTCTTACTCAATTTCTTGTCTGCCCAATTGCTGGCTATCGTGAATACCTCCCCCCCCCCAGTGGCCAAAGTCTGTTGGTGCTTCTTCCGTGAGTTGCTTCTGTAAGCCTTCCTGGACTGTCCGGTAGTGTGTATCCAGGATGGTCAGGGTGTGATGTTCCTAGGCCATATTGTTTGAAAACAGTAACTTCGCAGTTGCAGAGTTAGGGAACACTGGGCACAAGTTTGAGGACATCACACCTAGGCACCTCTGGATAAACTGGGGGAATTTCTGTTCGTTCTTGCTATCTTCGATTACCTTCTGGTGATGCTTGGCCTGGATCAGCTTCTGGGTTGTCTTAGCTAATTGATTGACTACGCTAGCCATCTTTCTTTCCTCTTAATTCCCTTCTTTCTTTTGAAATCTCCTGGTCACCAGCCTGCTATTTTCTTATTTATCTCTATCTCCTGTTTATTTACAACCTGTTTTCTTTTATTAGTGTTTTACTTGCGGTCCGTCCTATATTTTCCTATTTAGTTTTAATGTGGTTCTACTCGGGATTTATTTGTGCCGGTCGATAATTTTACAAGTTATTCGTTCTGAGTGAGACTAGTTTTTTTAGGATTCAATGTCCCTCGTTCTAATCTAGCCAACAATGCCCTTAATCCTGTTTTTCTTTTTCTATATACCTATACCACTTGCCACTGATCGGAGTACTGCAACCAAATTTCTTTACACTTCTAACACACAACTACCTTTTGTCTCAATTCCCAAGTCTTACCACTGACCAATCCTTCGATTTGCTGAAAAGAAAACCTATCTACGATTCACCCAAGACAATCTCTCGTCTGGCTTATACAATTCTCAGTAAATCTCTCTTGACCTCAGCAAGTTCCCCTCCCCCTCCAACGTACACAATCCTCTAACTTGCTTTCCACTTAACTGCTCCTGTATGTTACACTAACTCTGGTCAATCAATTGCTCCACTGATACCTTCAATGTGCTATCTGGGTATACTTCTGCACAGTATATATCCCCTAAGTGCTCAAATGAACAACTTCCCCACTTCTTTTACAATGAACTCCTCAACTGTCACTTTAATTCTCTAGGCTAGTTTTCTACACCGTATTATACAATATACTTTTGAACAGTAATCTTGCTATGTTTTATACAATATTTTTAACCTGTAGTCTCGCTATGTATTATACAATATACTCAAAAACAATCTCGCTATACCCTATCAATATACTTTTAAACAGTAATCCCGCTATATCCTATACAATATACTTTTAAACAGTAATATCGCTATGTGACCTGTTTTAGTCCTTTGTTCCTATAATATCTTTTACTATAATTCTCTCTAAATTTAACATAACACCACGTTACAAAGTATAGATATTTACCTACCTAACCTTTATCCCTTTACTATAATACTAAATGAACACAGTCGGTAATGTAAGCTTTGTTGTAATATCAGTTACACACCCTTAGTCCAATGGCAATCAAATAGGCAACCCAAAGTATAAACAACAATATTACACAGGCAACAGCAGGTCATGCAATACAAAAAGTCCTAACAGTTTAAGGAAAAGAACGACCACTTGGTTCTAAAGAAATAACCTAATGGTCGCCGTACTTTACCCACTCTAGCAGACTCTCTCTTGCTCGGAGGTCCCAAGCCTAGATTTTTATACCTCCCCTCCCCAGCTCCAGCAGCCTGGAGGTGTTAATCACTCTGCTCCCAGTGCGGGCTTCAAAGAGACCAACTCCACCCAGACCTGGCTGTGGGGTGCTAATGGCTCCTAACTGCCCCCTCCCCGGCCTCCGCCAGCAGACTCCAGAGAGGATTAAGAGCCATCAGCCATCCTTTTGTTTCCCCTCTCCCTGGCTGCCCAGTCGTTCAACCCTAATTGCCCACTGATTGCTCCTGGCACTGTAGGGAATGATTAAAGAGCTACTTGGACCATGGACTGGTTGGTTTGTTATGTTTGCTACTTAGCTCCTGTTGGGCTGTTCGCCTGTTTTATTTTATATTTATGATATATCTCTAAAGGATCATCCCCTATTTCTCCACTAGTGACTTTTTAAGAAACCACGTATGGTCTAAAGATATCTTTAAGTAATTAAGTAACCGAGAAGTTCTTATCTCCTTAACTAAATAAGATAGGAGGGATATAAGTAAGAGTAAGAGAAAAACTAAAGTAACTCCAAGTAGGCCAAGTGGAAGTCCTCGCCTAATATGAGGCGTGGGCTGGGTTAGGTTTAGAGGAGAAGCAGAGTTCCCATAAGCTCCGATCACACCACTCTAATGTTGAGTTGGATGTTTTTCAGTCTTATGGGTGCTCAGAATGCACTGGCCATCAATACTAGTTTGTTTTGGGCCGACATATCCACCTCACCTGGTTTTGTTGATTTTAACTAAGCTTGGTTAGTTATGTTGTAGTGTCCCCCTCCAAGTTCACTCTATCTCACATTATCCGACTGTGCTTCCCTTTTTGTTGATTCTTCTATATAGCAAAACAATTCCACAACTCCTTGTCAACCTTAGTCTGTACTGGACTGTGATTTTACTCGTTTTCCCTCACTTTATTTTTGGTTTGTATTTATCCAAGTATTTACAGTGATCCCTCGCTATATCGCGCTTCGCCTTTCGCGGCTTCACTCTATCGCGGATTTTATATGTAAGCATATTTAAATATATATCGCAGATTTTTTGCTGGTTCGCGGATTTCTGCGGACAATGGGTCTTTTAATTTCTGGTACATGCTTCCTCAGTTGGTTTGCCCAGTTGATTTCATACAAGGGACGCTATTGGCAGATGGCTGAGAAGCTACCTGGCTTACTTTTCTGTCTCTCTTGCGCTGACTTTCTCTGATCCTGACGTATGGGGATTGAGCAGGGGGGCTGTTCGCACACCTAGACGATACGGACGCTCGTCTAAAAATGCTGAAAGATTATCTTCACGTTGCTACCTTCTGTGTGCAGCTTTTAAGTATGCTGCACGGTGCTTCGCATACTTAAAAGCTCAAAGGGCACGTATTGATTTTTGACTCTCTCTCTCTCTCTCTCTCCCTGCTCCTGACGGAGGGGGTGTGAACTGCCGCCTTCAACAGCTTTGTACCGGCGGTGCTTCGCATACTTAAAAACCAAACAGCCCTATTGATTTGTTTGCTTTCCTCTCGGTTTCCTTTGAAGAGGAAGATATGTTTGCATTCTTTTAATTGTGAGAGGGAACTGTCATCTCTGTCTTGTCATGGAGCACAGTTTAAACTTTTGAAAAAGAGACAAATGTTTGTTTGCAGTGTTTGAATAACGTTCCTGTCTCTCTACAACCTCCTGTGTTTCTGCGCAAATCTGTGACCCAAGCACGACAATATAAAAATAACCATATAAACATATGGTTTCTACTTCGCGGATTTTCTTATTTCGCGGGTGGCTCTGGAACGCAACCCCCGCGATGGAGGAGGGATTACTGTATATATTAATATGTTTTAATCTCTTATTTTTTATTCTTTTAATCCCAACAGAGAATGACTCCTACTGGGCCGAGGCTCCAAAAGTAATCCTGCCTGGGAAGGCCTGGTTTCACTTTGGTTGACATCCCTTTGTATTTGTCCTTCCTCCGTCTTTGATTATGTTCAAGTTTAAACGTTGGGCTTTACAGTTGCCCACCCCTGGTCCTGTATTCTTTTGTCGTTTATACAATAACAGAGAATGACTCCTACTGGGTCGAGGCTCCAGAAGCACTTCTGCCTTAGAAGGCTTGATTCCACTTTGGTCAGCTTCCCTTTGTATTTTGTCATTGTTCTGTCTTTACATTATTATATTAAAGACCTACTTTCTGTTTTTATGTTTTAAATGCCCTTCTTTTATTGTCTAAAGGACTCCTCCCTATTCTTTTTTTAAATCCTGCGGTTTTTTAGGTTTTAAGTATTTAGGATGTATACCTTCCTCGTTGTTGGTTTACAAACAGTGGGGGCCGCAGTTGCTCCACAAAGACTGATTCACACTTGGTTGTGGCTCCATGAGCTCTCCTGCCAGAGTTGGCCTGGTTTAACCTTGGTCCAACTCCCTTAGTGTTTCCTCTATATTTGCTTTCTCTCCCTTTTCTCTCATTTCATCTGTGCCTGCTTTTAATCTTTATCGTTTATACAACAAAGGATGACTCATACTGGGTCGAGGCTCCAAAACAGACCTGCTCGGACAAGCCTGATTCCACTTTGGTCGACGTCCCTCTGTATTTTGTCATCATTTTGTTGTTTCATTTGTTTTATTTTGTAGCTTGAGTTTATTTCTAATTTTTTTAAAAGATTACTAGTGTTTTTATATCTTTCCAAAAAACCTTTTTTTTTTTTTTTTTTTTTTTTTTTGTTCAAAAAAAAAAAAAATTTTTCCAAAAATATCAAATATTAATAAGTTTTTCTGGAACTAACATATGTGCTAATTTGTGTAAAAAAAAAAAAAAAAAAAAAAAAATGTTGCAAAAAAAATTAGGGTTAGGTTTTTTTTTTTTTTTTTTTAATATTTTGTTTATAGTGTGATAGTCCACACTTTATATTAATCCTTGGATTTTTTATTTTCAATCCAAGGTAGTGGCACACTCCTCACCGAGTCATCGCCTCCTCCCCACTTCCGTTTATTCCAGACTGCATCCTCTATATGCTTTATACAATCAATTATATTTACATATATTTTACTTATATACAATCATTCATAGTTTCCAATGTAATCAATTCTGTACTTACATGCTATTATTCAATATTAAACCCTTTTCAAACGTTATTCGAAATATGTTTATTTAAACGACTTTCTTAATTCTTTGACTTCTTCTTCTTTAGGTTGTCGCCATGTGGATGTTCGACGGGTTGTTGTCGAATCCTCTCCATGACCTCCTGGGAATGTTGGTCCTCCCGGAGTTGCCCGTATCTATTGTTTTATAATTGTGCATACGCCCCCTACCTGTGCTATACATGTTATCTGTCTATCTATTGCAACCAACCATCAACTATACATTTATTCACATTTCTCTCATTCAATTCCCCTCTAATCACTCAGAAAATCCATCTGAAAGGCAAAGAAAGTAGATCAGTTCATGTATATATGTTGAGTACCTTCCTAAAAAATTCGGTACTGTCTCTTCAAATTATTTTACTTTCTTGCACTGAAATCCTTCAGTATTTTTGAAAAATTATATATTCCAATCTTTTATGTTTAATCCCTTAGTGCTAATGTAGAAAATCACATTCTTATATCTCCAAACCCCTTTAATAAGGTCAAACTATCAAGTCCCATACAAGTCAATGTGTTTTATTTTCCCATTGACTACCATTGTAATTTTGTTGTGCTTTGTTGATGCCTTGCATCAATACTATATATTTCTGAAAATTTATTTCTATGATTAAATCTGTATGTTCTACTGTATCCAAAACTTGTTTGTTTTTGGTGTGCCCATATTTGTAAATTATATAAAATCCTCCCCCTGCGTGTCCTATGTCAGTTGGGTCTATAGGCCTATTTTCTAATATAACTACACATTTTATGCGATTATTAAAGTTTCTATATTCTTAATGCATATAACTTTCCTTTATAATCTTAATATAGTCTTCTTATAACTTTTTTATTGTCTGAAATATCCCACCATCACTTATTTCATAATCTTGAAGTCTCTTCAAGAGGTGTCTATGGGCTGTCTCCATTGTACTTAATGGGCCCAACTCCAATATATTATGTTTAGTTTCAGACCTATAACTTTGTATTCCCCTAATTTCTAATAGAATTATATATTACTATATCCTTCCAGTATTTATTAACCCATTCTTCCTTTTATAAGTTCTTATTTTTGAACCAAAATTGACTCTTTCAGTTGTCATATAAATTCATCTATTATCCAGGCTCTTGGCCTTTCTCTTGCGATTTAAATGCAAGTAAAATTCATTATCTAATTGGTTTTAAATTGAGTTCTTCCAAATTTAGGGTTAGGGACTTATTGTGTTCAAAATTATTGGGGTTATACATCTTTAGGGTTTTCCAGGATTAGGGTTAAGTATATTAGGGTTATGTGTATATAAAAAAATCAGGCCAAAAGGGGATTAAGTTTTAGGCATTTGGAAGAAGGTCCTTTAAGGTTAGGCATAGGAGAGAGGGGGACTTTAAGTTTAGACATTAAAAGGGGAATCTGTTCCAACTAGGGTTATTAAGGTTAGGCGTGTGGAAGGGGGGTTCCTTAGGTTCAGGCCCAAGGGGGGTGTTTAATTAAATTTAGGGTTAGGTGTTAGTGCGGTTTACCGTACTCAAAAAATATAAAAAAACATATTTCTTAACCCTCCAATCTTTCACTGACTGGAGGCTTTGGCACTCTCCACTCCGTTACTCAGTTCCTAGCTATTAGGTACACCCTTCAATAAAATTCCTCCGTTACTTACAATTCGTTTGCAAATACAAATATAACAGTAGTTTGTTCCAACACGTGTCAGTTTAGGTTTTCTCGTTTCTGTACTGCCTCATTAATTCTCCTCTACTATTCTTTCCATAGAGAAGACTCCTTCATTGGTGCATCATGGGATTTGTTGTTCCTCCTGGAAGGCCTCCACCGTGTCATCCTCATCAATGGTAAGTACTCTTTATTACTTATTAATATTTCATCCATTTATATAATTTTACTAATCGTTATCTTTACATCCATTTATATTTACATTTTTAACTTATCTATTTTTATTTAGAGATTTTTTGTATATTTTTTTTCATTACAAAGCATCATAAATTTATCTTATTCCTAAATTAAAATTAAAAAAATACACAAATTAGTAACGATAACATGAAGCTATTTTTTGAAAGACTTGTCTATAAGATAAAAGAAAAAAGTATTAGTTGACAAACTAAATCTATTCACAATTCAGTACTGTCCCTTTAACAGTTTATATTAATGATTCCTGTTTGTCTAAATTAATAATTATTCAAAAAATTCCTTCGAATCCTTTATTAATATACTTTCCAGTTTCTAAATATCATATAAATTTCTGCCATACCCTTTCTTAGAAGGTTCAAGATTATTATAAGAATCTGACTGTATGTTTCCCTTAGCTCTCTCCATTGACTTCAATGGGAAATTAATTAATGTATTTTAGTGCCTAGCACAAAAACTATAATTATTTTCAAAATTTTTTGTCCTAGAGTCCTTCTCATCTATAGTTTCTAAAAAACCATGGGCCTTTTCTTGCCCGTACCTATAAAATATTCAAAATCCTCCCCCTGCATGATCTACTTATCAGGGTTCAGTAGGCCTCAAGCCTGTCATTAAGAATCTAATTTGTTTTTGCTTAGTTCAAAATTCTTTAGAGACCTTAATCTCTTTTTAAACTCACTCCCAATACTTGAATAACTTATAATAAATTAAATTAGGGTTGAAATGTCATAGGGTTAGATTTTGGTAGGGTTACAATCTGATCAGGGGTTATTATTTCTATGTTTAGGCATGTATGTATTATCTATAAGCTTAAGCAATTGGTGTATTATCCTTAAGTTTAGGCATGGGGTTATTATTCTTAAGTTTAGGCATGGGGTACACTATCTTAAGTTTAGATAGATAGAGCTTTATTGTCATTGTCACTTTTACAAAGGAACAACGAAATTGAAGGTGCAATCTACTCAGTGTGAGGAATAAGAGTTAAAAAGACAAAAAGACAAGAAGAAAATAATAACAAACTGAATAGTATTAAATATACAAATTGCACTTGTTGACTTAAGGTCTATATTGCACATTGGAAGAATAATATGGAGCAGTTTTATTTTGAGTTCAGGGCCATGATTGCTTTCGGATAAAAGCTGTTTTTAAGGCGGTTTGTCCTAGTTTTCATAGCTCTGTATCTCTTGCCCGATGGCAAAAGCTGGAAGAGGCAATGACCGGGATGTGATGAGTCCTGTGAAATGTCTATTGCTTTTTTGCGTCTTCGGGAGGTGTAGATTTGTTCCAGAGTGGGGAGGGTACAACCAATTGTTCTCTCCGCTGTCCTGATGACCCTGTGGAGCACTTTCTTTTCTGAGGAAGTGCAGCTGCCGTACCACACACACAGTCCGTACGTGAGCACACTCTCAATGGAACAATGATAAAAAGCAAGGAGCAGATTTTTTTGGGAGGTGGTTCTTTCTGAGAATTCTCAGAAAATAGTCTCTGCTGCGCCTTCTTTAGCAGCTCCTTGGTGTTGGCGCTCCAGGTCAGGTCATCCTCCAGCTCCATACCCAGAAACCTGAATACCGGGACCCTCTCCCCACAGGCCCCGCCAATGATGAGTGGCTGGATGTCAGTTTTGTTTTTCCTAAAGTCAATAACAAGCTCCTTTGTTTTTTTGTTGTTGAGGAGCAGGTAATTGACTGTGCACCACTCTGACAGTCGCTCCACCTCGTCCCTGTATGCTAGCTCACCCTCCTTGCCCGAGATGAGTCCGACCACCGTCGTGTCATCCGCAAACTTTATAATCTTGTTGCTATGGTGAGTGGGGACACAGTCATATGTGTAGAGGGTGTAGAGGAGCGGGCTGAGCACACAACCCTGCGGCGTCCCAGTGTTGAGGCCGAGAGCAGTGGATGTGTGGAGACCCAGCCTGACCCTCTGGGAGCAACCCAATAGGAAGTCCAGTATCCAACTGCAGGTGAGTGATGGAAGTCCCAGATCTGCCAGTTTGGACACCAGTCGTTGTGGGAGGATGGTGTTAAACGCCGAGCTGAAGTCTACAAAGAGCAGTCTGGCGTAACTCTCCTGATACTCCAGGTGGGTCAGGGCAGCATGAAGGGCTGTGGCCACATCATCCTCCGTGGATCTCTTTGCTTTGTAAGCAAATTGAAATGGGTCCAGGTCTGCTGGCAGGCAGGCGATGTGACTCTGCACCAGTTTCTCAAAGCACTTCATGATGACAGATGTGAGTGCCACTGGGCGGAAATCATTCAGACTGTTCGTGTTGGATTTTTTCGGCAGCAGAACGATGATTGAGGACTTGAGGCAGGATGGGACAGTGGCCTGGGACAGGGACTGGTTGAAAATCCTGGTGAAGATTCTGGCCAGTTGATCTGCACAGTCTTTCAGCACCCGTCCAGCCACACCGTCGGGTTCTGCAGCCTTCCTCTGGTTCACTTTCCTCATCACCCGCCTCACCTCACACTCTTCCACTGTGAGTATATTGCTGTTGTGATGGAGCTGCTGTTGGTGTCGCCTCAAAGCGGGCAAAGAAGATGTTCAGCTCCTCTGCCAGAGAAGCGTCTCCCTCAGCGGCCAAGGAGTTGCTGGATTTGTAGCCGGTGATGTGCTGGACACCCTGCCACACCTGCCTGGTGTTGATCCTCAGATGATCTATCCTCCTTCTGTATGTTGCCTTGGCCTCTCGGATGCCTCTCTTCAGGTTCGCTCTGGCTACACTGTAAAGAGCACCATCCCCAGACCTGAAAGCAGTATTCCTAGCTTTCAGCAGACTCTGGACATCCCTCGTCATCCAGGGCTTCCTGTTAGGATAAATCCTTATGCGTCTGTCCCTGTTGACGTTGTCCGTGCAGAACCTGATGTAATCCAGGACTGCCATAGTGTGGTACACCAAGTCTTGGTGATAGAAAACCTCCCAATTGGTTCTCTGGAAGCAGTCCTGCAACTGTTGGGAGGCCTCCTCGGGCCATATGGTAACAGTCCTGGTCATAATGGGAGCTTGTTTCCTGAGGGGAGTATATGCAGGGATTAGAAGCAGAGATGTATGATCAGACTGGCCAAGGCATGGGGTACACTATCTTAAGTTTAGGCATGGGGTATACTAACCTTAAGGTTAGGGTAAAGGGTAAGGGTCAGGGGCTTCATATTCTAGATAGTAATCTATTTTATTTTAGACATGAAGTTCCCTATTCTTAAATTTAGACCTGGGATTACTATCTTTAAGCTTAGGCATAGGGTGTACTATCCTTAAGTTTAGGCATGGGGTTCACTATTCTTAAAATTAGGCTTGGGGTTATTATCCTTAAGCTTAGGCATGGGGTTCACTATTAAATTTAGGCATAGAAATATGGGGTAACTATTCTTAACTCTAGGCTTAGATTCGCCACTATACAGTCTAGACCTGCAATTGTATTCATAAGAATTGAAAATAGAATCAGAAAACAACCATGGAGGCCCGTATAGTCCAGTGTGCCCCCTTTAGCAAATGAGGGTCACTCCAGACACAGGGTTCCTGGAACTGAAAAATTCCTGTCAAGTCTTTAAGTTATCAATTAAACATAAACTAATTAAATCCCTTCGGGTATATACATTCCATCTTCAAAATCCAATAACGTTCAATCTGTTTTCTTTTAATATTTGACCATTTGTCATCCATTTGTATAATTCTAATCTTTAAATTTTGAATACCAACCTTGTTAAAGTGTTTAACTAATGGTGTTTCCAGTCTATTACCTCTAATATTAGTAAGGTGTTGCAGTAATCGAACCTTAAATGTCTTAGAGGTTTCTCCAACATAATTTTTCTGGCAATGTATACAAGTAATAACATATACACAATTTTTAGACTCCATAAAGTTGTGATTCTTTTGGTAAAATAATTCTGTTATGCTTTAAGTGCCAATCATTATCATTCCAATAATCTTTCTTCCATCTATCCTTTTTTTTTTGTTTTACAGACATATTCGTATGAACCAAGAGGTCTTTCAAGTTTGGTTCTTTTATAAGCTGCTACTATCTCGTATTCCTGATAAGTTTTCTTCATTTGTTATGTTTTAAAGTTCTCTTTTTATTACTCGATTAATTTGTATTGATAAACTGTTATAAACTGTCGTAAGAGGAATCATCCTTCCTGTGTCGACCTGTATCTTCTTTGTTATAATTTATCACATTTTCAATATTGTCTGTATTAGTCATGAAGTTATTTTCCTGTAAGAATTTTTTGTAATTATTTATTAAAAAGGTCCTAGAGTAGCCTCTATATCTTAAGGCCTGGAATAAAGTTGTAGTTGCCTCCTTCAAATGCTCTTCCTTAGAACAAATTCTTTTAAATCTTAAAAGTTGGGATTTGATTACTCCCCTTCGTTTTCACCCTAGACACACACAATCTGCATATAAGAGAGAATGGGTATCAGTTTCTTTAAAGAACACTTTCATATTTAAGTCTTTTTCCATTTTAAAGATCTTTACATCCAAGAAACTGATTTCTTTCAAGTCCATACTGTATTTTAATTTTATATTAGGCCAATGGTTGTTTTAAATGTTATAATACTCTTCAAACATCTCATATCCATGATCCCATAGACCAAAGATATCATCCAAGAACCTCAAATATATCGTAGGTTTTAATATTATTTTCTTAATTTCTTGTTACCATTTGGCCAGATAAAGATTGGCATATGCTGGGGCAAATTTTTGCCCATTGCTGTGCCTTTTGATTTTTAAATAGCATTCATCTTCCAGTCTGAAATCATTACGTCTTGAAGATATCTTTAATAACCTCCGAATATATTTATCCGGTCTAGTACCATCTTTATATTCCTTTAACCAGTAATCTATTACCTTTACACCATGCTCAATGTCAATATTAGAGTGTAATCTTTCCACATCAATTGTAAACAGTATAGTGGTTGGTTGTACTGTACATCCTTTAATTCCAGAAAATGGTAAATATCTTTTACATATGCTGGGTATAATACAGATATGGGGGTCAAAAATGAGTCAGTGTAGGCTGCAATATTGTATGTTTCCGAGCCACAGTCCGAAACTATTGGTCTACCTGCCAGTATCCTATAAGGGACTGTCCAACTTTGGGGGTCCTTGTGTGTTTTAGGTAGTGTATAAAAGTCTCTGTCTGGGAATATTGGGTTTTCTTAAGAATTGGGCTTGTTTCTTGGTTATAATCCTTTTCTCTCTCATCTCTTCTATGATTTTGTGGCAAATTTCTTGTGTTTCTAAGTAAATAGGTTCTTTAAGTTTATAATAGTATTTTTCATTGTTTAGTTGATGTAAAGCTTCCTTCATATAGTCCTCTCTATCTTGTAGTACAATAGCACTTCCTTTATATGCTGGTTTGATTAAGTCTTTAATATTCATCAATTCCTTAATAGTATTTCTTTCAGAATCCGTAATATTATTGTAATCTGTATAAGTCTTAATCAAAGTCTATTAAATGCAGGAAACAAAAGTCCTTAGTTTCTTTTGTAATGTTTTGCATAGGTGGAATCCATTGAGATTTTTCCACAAAAGGGGTTTTATGTATTGTCTAATAATTCTTTACCTTCAAAATAATGTACCAGTTTAACTCTTCTATAGAAATATTCTAAATCTCTGAGAATCATTTCCTTTTTTTGATTTCTGTACTACTTATCCTGTTTTGGAGTAGGGATATATGCAAGTCCTTTGTTTAAAATTCGGTACTGTTCCACTGTCAATTCAGTATATTGAGATAAATTTAACACATTATTGCCAGTTGTAAGCTCTTGAATTGTAGAAAATACATTCCTCGGTATCAGTTTAAAAATTTACCCATTGTGCCAAAAATC
Organism: Erpetoichthys calabaricus; assembly: GCF_900747795.2. Lineage (NCBI taxonomy): Eukaryota > Metazoa > Chordata > Cladistia > Polypteriformes > Polypteridae > Erpetoichthys > Erpetoichthys calabaricus. The sequence continues at coordinate 315,665,689 of NC_041396.2, read as the reverse complement.
TTTTGGCTGTCTCCCTAGTCCAATGAATCTTATCCTTCTTCACCTCAAACTCACTTATAGGTAGGTTGATATATTTAACATTCTTGACAATATACTCTAAGTGCTTTTAGGGTCTCTTTTTGTGTTGTAAGGTCTTGTGAATAGTTGATTTCTTGGAAATTTCCGCTTTTGGAAAGGTCTTAGAAGCTAAGGACATTAAGTTCTGAACTTGTTTGATTAAAGTAGACATGTTTTGAAAGTCTTTGTTGTTAATGCCTACTGAGAAAATTACATTTCTAACTTTGTTATTACTCTTTATTTTTTTCAAAATAGAAGGTGGTTAATTTTTGCTACCGGATAGCTGTCGAATTGTAAACTTATTAGTGTAAGCTCCAATCATCCTAATATTAGAATCTCCCATAACTATGTTGTCTCTTTTTATCTCCAATTTCCAATCAATATGTTTGTTTGGAGATTCCATGGTTTCTAGGGAGGTGTGTAGTTCCTATCTGTGGGTAATCTTTTTTTTTTCCCATGCTGACTTGAGTTTTGTCCCCTGTTTCTTTCATAATCGTCCTATCTCCTTCCTCTTGTAATAAATCGATTAACTGTATTTCTATTTCTCCCTCCGTTTGTACCATCTCCTCCTGATTTCTTTCTGTCATTTGATTTGCTTCCTCTGTGTCTTTTTTTTTTTTCCATTTGAGCTTCCAATCTATCAGAAGGTCCCTGTATGGGTTGTACTTCCTTTTGGCTTGAAGGCCTTTTATCTTTTGGACTAATTTTTGTTCCTTTTTCAATATTTTGTTGTGTCCCTTCTCTGCTCGTTTTTGTTTTGCTGGTTAGTGGTGTGAACATTTTATAAAATTGTCTTTTTGGTTTTGCCTCTGTTCTATTTGCCTCTTCGTCTGAATTTGATTCTATTAATATACTGTTATTTCTTTACTCTCAGATTTTGATGTAATAGTATTTCCAATATCCTTTTTATCAAATGACCCCTGAGTCAAAAATTCTCTGTTATCCCATTTGTCCTCACTTCTCCCATTTGTTGTGAAACTTCGTGAGGCTGTATCTCAGGAGAGGACCGACAAGTTGATGAAGACCCAAAATCAAAGGGTTCTGATGGGGTATAAAAGCTCAATCCATCCATCTCATTGACCGAATTTACTATTTTAACATTCGACCAATCAATTTGTGGATAGGGCCCTATTTCCATAGGTAATGTTTCCTCTCCCTTCTCTCTTTGTGATCTGGGAGTTTGCTGTTTCACCTTTTGTGAGAATCTCTGAGATGAGTTCTCTGTACTGATAGGCCAATCCTCCCTTACTACTTTCTGCATCCTGTCTTTCTGAGTAGAAGATTGTCCCGAAACTACTTCTGCCCAGGTAAGTAGTCTTACTCTGTCTTGTTCATTCAAAGTTACCTCCTTTTCTCTGTTTTGGGGAAGTATTAGTTTCTTTTCTATTTATATTTGTTGTTTCTAATAGTCTCTACATTCCCGTCTAAATTACTTCTTACATCCTCTTCTGTTGTGTTTGTCCTTCTTAAATTTAAATTTTGTTCTATTTCTTTGATAATCATTTTAGTTTGTATTTCTATCTTTTTCTTCTGTATAGCCTCCTCTATATTTTGTTCCACTACATCTAGTTCTTTGGTTAAAATTAGGGTTAGGCGTTAGGGTATGGGATACCAGCCAAGCTGGCAAACACTGGTTCACTGACCCATGTATATTTTAATTAGATTTTAATTAAGCCTACTACCTCATGAATATTGTTTTTCTTATAACCTATTTTCCGTTAAGACCATCAGGGGACCTAGTCTGTAGAAAATCTACCCACTCTTTCTATTTTTAAACGACGAGTATACTAATAAGAATAAGACTCGTGTACTATTGGGAACATAACTGGATTATGTTCCCGTTGAGCAAAATGCGTATGCAAGATTGTTGGTTTTTGTTGATTCTCTGAGACGTAAATGCTGAACAAATCTGGCCCTAACCGTGTTTTTTGTCTCACCTATATACAGTATAACAGTCCACAGTTATTGCACTGAATTCCGCATATGCAATTTTGTGGTAAGAGACATTTCCTGGAAAATAGGTCTTTCCTTTCCTGAAATTGGGTTCCCGACTATTTTTTTCTTTTTAAACGGAATACGCCATGCACATTTGTTTTTCTTCCTAATAGTGCACGACGCCCTCACCAAAAGATCTTTTAAATTGGTGGCGGCTTATCGAAAGAATAACAATTTACAATCTCTCAAATCCTCATCCTCCTTTTGTGCCTCTACGCAATTACTTCTCAGTACTCAGTACCTCCTGTGCTTTCGTTGAGAATGTCACCACCAACGGAATCAGCCGGCCACTTTCCTGTTCTTCCTCTACATCCCTTTCCATATCTTGTTCACCCTCTTCCTGTCGTAATCTCCACTGTTGCCACCAGAAATCAATGTTAGCCCTAATCACTGCCACCATCTGTTCCCATCCTACTTGTAAATATTGTAACTCCTTTTCCCACTCCCCCCTCTGACATCTCGCCATCACTCCCATCATTCCTTTCCACCTGTTTAATTGTTCCTCCTGTCTCTCCATCCAAGATTCCCCTTCCTCAAACACCAACCCCATCCTATTCCTTTCCATCTGTATCTTACTCAATTCCTGTTGTGAACACCAAATACTCCTACTCTGTTGTTCATCCTCCCATCCATCCTTCCCTTGGCTGTTCAGAACCCTTTCAATCTTCCCCCCCCACTCTTTCCAAAAGACCAATAAAGGGAACAGGGGGGCTCTCACCCTATGCATACTCCTATACCCCCCTTGATTAGGGTTAGTACTAGAGTTAGGGTTACGATGGGGGCCGAAGTCCCTAGGGTTAAGATTAGGGCTCAGGCTCGGACTAGAATTAGGGTTAAGATGGGGGCCGAAGTCCTTAGGGTTAGGATTAGGGCCAAAGTCCGTGGAGTTAAGATTAGAGCTAGGGCTCGGACTAGAGTTAGGGTTAAGATTAGGGCCAAAGTCTCTAGGGTTAGGTTGGGTTAGTGGAGATTGAGTGTGCCCCCGAGGAGCACACCAACGCACGGGTACACTTCTAAACGTTAATAAAACTATTGTTTTCCCGGGCACAGCACTTATCCCTAACAAGGCTAAATAAATACCTAAAGTCACCCCTAAAAATAATTCAATAAAACCCTTCTATCCCATTATTATATAAACCATAAAATCTGCATAAATTTAAAATTTTAAAACTGCATAAATAATGGTTTAAAATAATTTATAAATAAAGGGTTCCTAAGAATATCTAAAAGAATAAAATACAGTACTCGAAAGCCTCTCTACACAATACGCTAGGGTTGTACACACTCAATAAAAACTAGGGTTAAAAAGATTAAATCTAAAATTGGGAATCCATAGGGTTAGGATTAGGGTAGGGGATAACAGCTATAAAGGGCGGCACGGTGGCGCAGTGGGTAGCGCTGCTGCCTCGCAGTTGGGAGATCTTGGGACCTGGGTTCGCTTCCCGGGTCCTCCCTGCGTGGAGTTTGCATGTTCTCCCCGTGTCTGCGTGGGTTTCCTCCGGGCGCTCCGGTTTCCTCCCACATTCCAAAGACATGCAGGTTAGGTGGATTGGCGATTCTAAATTGGCCCTAGTGTGTGCTTGGTGTGTTTGTGTGTGTCCTGCGGTGGGTTGGCACCCTGCTCGGGATTGGTCCCTGCCTTGTGCCCTGTGTTGGCTGGGATTGGCTCCAGCAGACCCCCGTGACCCTGTGTTTGGATTCGGTGGGTTGGAAAATGGATGGATGGATAACAGCTATAAATTAGCTATACACTGGTACACTAATCCAAAATTTGCAAATGCACATCCTTTCGTCCTTCCTCAATTGTGTGAGACAATTAACTCACATTTAAATTATTCAACAACACTAAACAATTAATTTTTTTCATTCAGGCCTTCAGGATATACTGTCCCTAAGGCCTTAATCCATTCTGCCTCCTTTTTTAAATCTAAGTGTTTTAGTCCAGTAGGATTATTGTTCTAGTCCAAAGAATACGGGAACATGTGTAGGGAGATTGAAGTGTTTATAAAGTTCTGTCTCCTTTGTTTGGTTCTCTATCAATCTTAAGTGTTGGACACATCTTACTCTGATGGAATTTTTAGTTTCCCCAATGTAAATCATATTACTCTAAGTTCTTGTCTATAAGCCGCGGCTTATCTAAGGAAAAAAGTTGTGAAAATGAAAAAATAGAATATCGGCTTATACATAAATCCGGTTTATACAGTAATCCCTCCTCCATCGCGGGGGTTGCGTTCCAGAGACACCCGCGAAATAAGAAAATCCGCGAAGTAGAAACCATATGTTTATTTATGGTTATTTTTATATTGTCATGCTTGGGTCACAGATTTGCACAGAAACACAGGAGGTTGTAGAGAGACAGGAACGTTATTCAAACACTGCAAACAAATATTTGTCTCTTTTTCAAAAGTTTAAACTGTGCTCCATGACAAGACCGAGATGACAGTTCTGTCTCACAATTAAAAGAGTGCAAACATATCTTCCTCTTCAAAGGTGTGTGTGTCAGGAGCACAGAATGTCACATAGATAGATAGAGAAAACAATCTCTAGCAAATAAATCAGTGGTGCTGTTTGGCTTTTAGGTATGCAAAGCACCGCGGTACAAAGCTGTTGAAGGCGGCAGCTCACACCCCCTCCGTCAGGAGCAGGAGAGAGAGAGACAGACAGACAGAGAGAGAGAGACAGAGTTTGTTTTTCAGTCAAAAATCAATACGTGCCCTTCGAGCTTTTAAGTATGCGAAGCACTGTGCAGCATGTCTTTTCAGGAATCAGCTTTACAAAAGATAGCAACATGAAGATAATCTTTCAGCATTTTTAGACGAGCATCCGTATCGTCTAGGTGTGCGAACAGCCCCCCTGCTCAATCCCCCTACGTCAGGATCAGAGAAAGTCAGCGCAAGAGTGAGAGAAAAGTAAGCAATCTAGCTTCTCAGCCATCTGCCAATAGCGTCCCTTGTATGAAATCAACTGGGCAAACCAACTGAGGAAGCATGTACCAGAAATTAAAAGACCCATTGTCCGCAGAAATCCGCGATATATATTTAAATATGCTTACATATAAAATCACAATTTAAATGACCGCTATGCACGCGTGTTGACTCGGCGACGCCCAGAGCAGAAAGAACGCGCTCCGGCCGCTCCAACCGCGCCATGCGGGGAGTGAGAGAGACACCAATATCTCACACTCTCTCCCCCCTTAAAGAAATTAAATGGGAGCGAGTGAGACCACTGACCTCCCTCCCTTCTATTAGTTATAGGTTATAGTACGTTCGGCTTATCCATGAGTCTGGCTTATCTATGATACGATTTTATTTTAAAAATTCGTATGATTTTTGGTCTCCGGCTTATGCATGAGTCCGGCTTATAGACAAGAACCTAGGGTACATTGTTTACATTGGATCCTATATATACAATTGATTGCAGTTTTCTGTAGTTCTTGGAAAATTGGCAGCTCCTTCCTAGTGAGTGGATTCCTAATTTTTTTCATTTCAAAAGGGATAACCCATGCACACTTATTTTTTTCTTTTTTGTACAGGAGACCCTCACCATCAGATCCCTCAAGGTCTTATTTCTACGAAAGGCTGCCACCATCCTCCAATCACCCAGATCCTGATCCTGTAGTTGGAATTCCATAAAGTTGTGTCTAATTTTTTTCTACAACTTTGCAAGCCCATCCTAAAAAGGTAAAAATCACAGGTAGGATTTTATTCCTTTCCCGTCCTCTATCCTCCTCCTTAGGGTCAGGCGAGAGGTTGCTAGTATAATTTCTCTCTTCAGAGCTAGCTGCCAAAAAGGGAATATTAACCTCAGGGCCCCCCACACTAATATTAGGTTCAAGGATGGGCAAGGAGTTGCCAAAATATAATTTCTCTCCCCCGGGTTAGCTACCAAAAAGGGAGTATTAACCTCAGGGGCCCCCCCACTAATGTTAAATTCAGGGTTGGGCATGGGGTTGCTCGTATAATTTCTCTCCAAGGTTATCTGCTAAAAGGGAAGTGTTAACCTCAGAACTCCCCTCATTAATTTTAAATTCCAGGTTGGACAAAGGATTGCTCATATTTCTCTCCCTAAGGTTATCTGCCAAAAAGGGAGTATTAAACTCAGGGCTCCCTCCCTTAATATTAGATTCAGGACCAGGCAAGGGATTACTAATATAAGCCATCTCCCCAAAGTTGTCTGCCAGAAAAGGAATATTAACCTCCAGACCCCCTCCAGTATTAAGCTCGGAACAGGGATTGCTAGTATAATTTATCTCCCTGGGGCTACCTCCTACCCGGGAATTATTAACCTCGGGGCCTCCCAACCTCTCCCCCTCCTCCATATGTATGGTCAACCAGGAACAATCCAAAAGATCCGACCTGTCCCTTCCATTCCCCGGGGCCGGTGGTACTCCTGTCCATTTATTTAAAGAGACATAGTTGTAACTCAAGTATTTCTTATAGATAGATAGATAGATACTTTATTAATCCTATATATAGATTTTACTTCATTATCTATATCCCTCAAAAATGTTCTAGAATACCCTCTTTTCCTAAGAGCCGAAAACAGATGGACCGCCTCCTCCGTATGTTGCATATTTGAATTAATCCTGTAAAACCTAATTAATTGGGACTTAATAATACCCCTAAAGGTATGTTTGGGGTGATAGCTAGTCTTATAAAGGAGGGCATGAGAATCGGTTGGTTTAAAGTACACCCTTGATTTTAACCGTTTTAAAGACTGTGAAGCTTGTTCAAAATATATTTGTGTATCTAAGAAAGTTAGATTTTTCTCCTATTTCAGCTGTTAAATCATGGGATGAACTGCATTCAAAATCTCCAAAAATTCGTGGAATTCTTCCAACGAATACGTCCACACTCCGAAAATGTCGTCAAGATACCGAAGATAAAGTACAGGTAAGTTGCGACATCTTCCAAAGGCTGTTTGCTCCCACTGTGCCATATAAATATTAGCAAAGGCTGGGGCATAACGTTTGCCCATCGCTGTACCGTGGATCTGTAAATACAGCTTCCCATCAAACTCAAACTCATTAGTCTTTAGACTAAGCTCCAACAGCTGAAGTAAATACTCATCCGGCCTCTTAGGATCCGGAATCTGTCCAAAAATATTTTTAACTGCCTCCAATCCCATCTGAATATCAATATTGGTGTACAATGATTCAACATCCATTGAAAATAAAATCGCTTGTTTTGGAAAAACTCTATCCTTGAGTAAATTCAGAAAATGATAGGTGTCCCGGACATAACTATTATGAAGTTGGGACAATGGGTTTAAATAGAAATCTAAAAATTCCGAAATGGCATAAGATTCAGAAGAACAATCTGACACTAGCGGTCTTCCTGCTGGTACCTGAAACGGGACCGTCCATTTCTCTGGTGGTTTATGGACTTTGGGAAGCAAATAAAACTTCCTCACTACAGGTTCTGAAGGGCCCGCTAAGTATTTCTTTTGTTTCCCATTAATAAATCCATCTGCATAAAGACCCTTCAAGATTTTATCAATCTTCTTTTTTTGTATGGGACTGCATTAATTCTTTAAGAGGCCTATAATGTCTCCTATTCTGCAGTTACCTCTGGGCCTCCATAATATACTGGGACCTATCCAAAATAACTGACATAGACCCCTTATCTGACAGTTTTATTATAATGGCTTTATTTCTTTTTAAAGTCTCCAGAGCATCCCTTTCGTCCCTTGTTAAATTATCCTTGGGTGAAGGCCCGGCCACTACCTGGGCCAAGATTTCACTATCCTTCCTAATAAATTCCAACATCCCTTCACTAATATCCTCTTCCTTTGGAATCCAATGAGAAGGATTAGTGAACCTCCTTGGTTCCTTCTCCGTTTCATACCCAAAGTAATCTAATAATTTAAGCCTCCTATGATATCTATAAATATCCTGTTTAATTTCGTCCCCATCTATTTCCATAGGAGTGGGGATAAAGGTTAGACCTTTTTGTAAAAGTGTCATTTCACACTCTGACAATCTAAACCACTCACTCAAATTCATAATATTTGCTTGTAAACAGAATACAAATCGAGTTGACTCTGTCAACAGTTTAAATCATCTAACCAATTATCTATAATCTCATATGCTTGGAATTTTTCCCAATGCACTAAATCTTCTTCCAAATCTACATCCCCCTGTCCTTGAGTCTCTAATACCCTATACCTAGGATCCTCCTCCAAGATCTTATTTAACATTAAGATGGTATCACAAAGGTCCCTCTTTTGTTTTTCATAGGAGAATGGAATTTTAGCAAACCATATCTCTGCCCCTACAAATTTACTTTTAGCCACCAACTCCAATCCTGCTAATTCCTTTCTTAATTTATCCTCTCTAGGTCTCTGAACAGGTAAGCAATCATTTAACCCAATACAAAAAATTAATTTCCGTACTCTTGTTATTGAGCCCTTTATTTTCAATATTCTTAATATCAATTTTGGCCCCTGGGAAACTGTGCCTCCAAATGTTCCTGTCTATAATGTACTATTCTACTAATATTGGAGTCCCCTACTAGCAAATAAGGTTTCTGTGGGTCTAATGTCCAATCACTACGATCCCTACTGCCCTTATGTCTCTTTGGTTTATCCACCAACTCAAATACTTCATATGCTGTTTTATTAATTAAATTGGAGGGATCAGACTGGGACATAGGATCCATGTTAATCACAGAGCCTATTCCGTCCCCATTCATCTCTTCCCCCTCTGGAGTTATGTGACAATCCATTTCCTGTCCATTCTCTGACAAAAGCAATTCCGCTGTCATAATCCCACCTGGAGAAACAGATGACAACACCACATCAGAATTTACTCCTTCACTAAAATTTTTTTCTCCATCTATTTGTTCGTCTTTCCTAATTTCTTCCCATTCCACTTCTCTATTCTGCTGTCCCCTCTCCTCCTCATCCTCTCCTCCTCCACTAATCCCCCTCTCTCCCCCTGTAGGTCCTCAGGTGATCCCTCCATCCCCGGGCACAACGATCTCGGAGAAGAATATCCACCCGATGCCAGGCTCCCTTCCTCCCCGGAGCCACCCTCTATCGTGGTAAGTATTATCTGTTGTGGGGAATCTATTGTATTCCCCAACAGCTGTTTGATCCTTTCCGGTAAGTATTTTTTGTTTTATTATACCAGAATCGATGCCTAGGGAATCCCTTAATGAACCTTTGTCAATTTCTAAATCCTGCATTGATCCAAAAGGTCAAACCTATCTCCTCAATACCCTTAGACCAAGATGGTGATGAAGAAATAGAAGAAAAATGTATTGCAGGTAATTCGTTAACTCCTCCCTTTCCTCTTTTAACCTCTTAATTTATTTTATTAGAATCCTGTAATTTCCTGACTATGGGGAGATTATATTGTGTGGAGCTTGAAGAACCCGAAGAGGAAAGAAGAGACGGGCCTGGATTCTGCGTGTCCCCTGGCCCCACCTTTTTAACCAAAAAAGAAGGGGAAGACGACGATGAAGATTCCACCATAATTCCCCCCTCTACTTCAGGTACCCCCTTTATTTCTTGGTCCTTCCCCATATGTTTTTTAGAAACAATAGGAGAATAAACTGCAGTAGAATGAAAAGGAATTTGTATTAGAGGCCCTAAAGATGGGCATAAAGGCTTCGCCCCATTGTGTTGATCCACCCTGTTTACCTGTGCCTTTTTCTTTTTATTCGCAGGTACTGGCGTATACTCAAACATCTGACGGTCCTCCTCCAACCATTTCTGCCCGTCTCGTACATCCAGTCCAAATTCTGGAATAGAACCCGATTGTAAAAACTGTCTAAATTTTTCTATAGAAGTTTTCGTTAATTTATTCCAGTACCTAATTTTTGCAAATTGAATGGCCTTCTGTACTCCTATTTCTTGTATTTGATAACATTGGGGATATTCCATTAAGATTAATCTGATATAATGTTGTTGTAAAATCATTAAATTCTGATATAACCAGGTTACTGTGTTTTGTTCTATTCTTTGGGAAGTTCTCATCAGGACTGGCAGGTTTAATAAATGTTGTTAATTTATCAGCATGCTTTTGCATGCCCTTGGGGATCTGATTAAATTTCCTTGCATATACTATCACCTCCAAATGATGTATAGCCTTGAGTATCTTAAGGTACCTTTTGTCCACTCTCAAATCAGAGAGTTGTGGTAACTCCAAAGGGGTCTCAGTCTGTACCTCATCTATAGATAATTGTCGTAATAACTCCAACCGATTCTTTGTTGGAAGCACCGGCATATTTTCTAATAAAAGGAGACAAAATAGAATAGACCACAAACAAACACAAACAACAACTCACAAAAGATCAAAGAGCTGCCTCTAAAATTATAAATAAATAAAATGGTGTCTTACCTATCCATCCTGTTATACTCCAAGGACTTACCTGTGGAGGGTTAATCTGTCAACTCTAATAGCTAATCTTATAAAATCTCATCAGGTTACTATCTTACCAGGGACTGAAATAGTGCACAATAAGTGCTTAATAAGTGCTATACATAAGTGCTATACACTCCTACCAACTATAAGTGTATCTAAACACTACTCCACAAACATAAAAAAAGAAAGTATCAAATAAACACAATTTCAGCTTACATGTACTATTTTGAAACAAACCGTACACGTTCGCTGTGCATGCAATCAAAAAAAGGTAACATTCAAAAAAATATAAAAAAAAAAAAAATTTTTTGTGCACAATCACAGTCCCTAAAGGACCACAGGCCTGAAAATATACTTACTAGAGCTCTTCAGTACTTAACTCCCAAAAAAAACTTTTTTTTGGAGTAAGCTTACCCACGAGAGATCAAAGATAGAAACCAGTAATCACCAACACACCAAAGCTTTTTCAAAGGGAGAATGTCACCAAGGGACCTAGTCCTCTCTTTTTATACTGCTACTTCCACAAAGTTTGCAGCAGACGTTAATCAAGAGTCCTAATCTAAGGCCCAGCCTCCTTTCAATTGTGTTGGCTAATCAGGCTCAAGAGATAACTCAATAATTAGCTCTCCAATACTTTTAAAACAAAATTCACACAAGCTTTATTAAAGTTTAATCCTTAAAAATCCTAAAAAATTGTTAAAATAATAAATAAATCCTAGCTCCTTGATCATTCCATACAAAACAAAACTATAGTAAACATAAAACTTCCTGTAGTTAAACTTCTCATAATTGCATCATCAGCCGTAGGCATAATGATCAATTTCCCCTAATTTGATTTTATTTCTTCAATTCTAATTTGCTTTAACCACAGAAATTCTCTCATATACACAATTGGGTAACTATTTTGGACTGGACACTGGTCTAGTTAGGATTAGGGTAGGGGATAACAGCTATAAATTAGCTATACACTGGTACACTAATCCAAAATTTGCAAATGCACATCCTTTCGTCCTTCCTCAATTGTGTGAGACAATTAACTCACATTTAAATTATTCAACAACACTAAACAATTAATTTTTTTCATTCAGGCCTTCAGGATATACTGTCCCTAAGGCCTTAATCCATTCTGCCTCCTTTTTTAAATCTAAGTGTTTTAGTCCAGTAGGATTATTGTTCTAGTCCAAAGAATACGGGAACATGTGTAGGGAGATTGAAGTGTTTATAAAGTTCTGTCTCCTTTGTTTGGTTCTCTATCAACCTTAAGTGTTGGACACATCTTACTCTGATGGAATTTTTAGTTTCCCCAATGTAAATCATATTACATTGTTTACATTGGATCCCATATATACAATTGATTGCAGTTTTCTGTAGTTCTTGGAAAATTGGCAGCTCCTTCCTAGTGAGTGGATTCCTAATAATTTTTTTCATTTCAAAAGGGATAACCCATGCACACTTATTTACTTTTTTCTTTTTTGTACAGGAGGCCCTCACCATCAGATCCCTCAAGGTCTTATTTCTACGAAAGGCTGCCACCATCCTCCAATCACCCAGATCCTGATCCTGTAGTTGGAATTCCATAAAGTTGTGTCTAATTTTTTCTACAATTTTGCAAGCCCATCCTGAAAAGGTAAAAATCACAGGTAGGATTTTATTCCTTTCCCGTCCTCTATCCTCCTCCTTAGGGTCAGGCGAGAAGTTGCTAGTATAATTTCTCTCCTCAGAGCTAGCTGCCAAAAAGGGAATATTAACCTCAGGGCCCCCCCCCCCACTAATATTAGGTTCAGGGTTGGGCAAGGGGTTGATAGTATAATTTCCCTCCTCAGGGTTAACTGCCATAAAGGGAGTATTAACCTCAGGGCCCACCCCCACTAATAAGTTCAGGGTTGGGCAAGAGATTGCTGGTATCATCCATCTCCACCAGGTTATCCACCAAAGAGGGACTATTAACCTCAGGGCCCCTTCCACTATTATTAAATTCAGAATCAGAGCCGGGGTTGTTGGTATAATTCCTCTCCCCAGGGTTGTCTACCAAAAAGGGAATATTAACATCAGGGCTGGGCCAGGGATTACTACTACCCCACATCTCCCCAGGGCTATCTATCCAAAGGGAAGCATTAACCTCAGGGTCCCCTCCATTAATATTAAATTCAGGACCGGGCAAGGGATTACTAATATAAACCATCTCCCCAAGGTTATCTGCCAGAAAAGGAATATTAACCTCAGGGCCGGAACAGGAATTGGTGGTATAATTTATCTCCCTAGGGTTAGGCTTAGGGTAGGGGATATGGCCATAAAGGCATGCCCGGGTACAACGATTCCCGTTATTAATTTATCTATATTTTTGTTTTCAGTGTACCCTCTGCTTATAAAAAGTCATATGTATATAAGTACTAAAAATCCTTAAAATTAAATACATAATTAAATAAATAAATAATTAAATCCATAAATTCTCAATTTGATCTATGATCCTTTTTCAAAATTCTTTATTTTCTTTATGAAAGATCCCCCCTCAAATTTATTTTTGTTTAAAAACTTCCCCCCTCCACACCTTTACCCCTCCTACAATCCCTCAATATATCCTGAATAAAAAATTAAATAAATAAGTAATAAATAATAATAATTAAATACCTCAGTAAATAGGAGTAAAATAAATAAATTATTATGTTAAGATATAAAAGATCACAAATAGATAATAGATAATAATTACATAAATAATAGAATTTAATTTAATACCATTAATGTATTTATTTTTTTCCATTTAGACCCATTGGGACTCAGGTATTCAAAGCAACAATCCATCTACGTTCTGCCTTCAAGCGTCTGGTCTTATTCCAGCTCCCCTGCTGCTCCAGACCAAACATAACTGGTCTATGGCCCTCCATCTTAAAATGCTGGTAAAGCACCATTTGTTTTTTCTGGTTGGCGATGAACCTGAGGTGCTGTACAAATCGGTCCCTCAACGTGTTCTTTGTTTCTCCAATATAAATGAGGCCACAGGTGGAGCACTGGATCCCATAAACACAGTTTTTGTAATGAAGATGAAAATTTTGAAAAATTGGTTTATCCACCTTTGCCAGTCTATTATATATGTTCTTTTTCCTGGCAAAGGGGATTTTCCAAGCAGTTTCATTTCTTTGTTTTTTGTTGGGACACCTTGCATGAACCAAAATGTCCCTTAAGTTTTTATTCCTTCTGTATGCGGCAATGAGTTGAAATTGTTTTAATGGTGGATGGGTGCCCTGCGTCCCCATAAAATGTGAACGCAAGACACCCATAACAGTTCTGGCATGATATGAAAATGTAATGAACACCGGTATTTTATGGCTAGGACACACGCTGAATAAGTGCCCCACCTGTGGGCCCCCATTCCTTACTAGACCGATCTCACCTACCCCAGCCGTCCGACCCGGAGCTCCATGGACCCCCATCCCCACCAATTGATTCTCCAGCTCCCCAGGGGCGGGGGCCCCAGCATCAGGGTCCCCCACTCCTAAGTTCTTAGGGTTAGGGCTAGGGAGGGTTAGTGGTTTCCCTATTCCAGGGGTGGGAGTTTTAACCTCAGGGCCCCCCACCGCTAAGTTTTTAAGGTTAGGGCTGGGGAGGGTTAGTGGGTCCCTAGTTTCCCCAGGGGTGGGAGTCTTCACATCAGGGTCCCCCACCCCCAAGTTTTTAGGGTTAGGGCTGGGGAGAGTTGGCGTGTCCCTAGTTTCCCCAGGGTTGGGAGTCCCGGCATCCGGGTCCCCCATCCCTAAGTTTTTAGGGTTAGTGCAGGGGAGGGTTGGTGGGTCCCTAGTTTCCCCAGGAGTGGGAGTCTTAACATCAGGGTCCCCCACCCCTAAGTTTTTAGGGTTAGGGCTAGGGAGGGTTAGTGGGTCCCTTATTACCATAGGGGTGGGAGTTTTAACCTCGGGGCCTCCCACCCCTAAGTTTTCAAGGTTAGGGTTGAGGAAGGTCAATTGATCTTCACCCCCCATAGGGCTAGGGCTGTTAATTCCACACCCCCAGACCCCTAAGTTATTCGAATAAGGGTCTAAGGGGGCCCCTTGGAGTCCCAACCCGCTGAAGAAGGAGGAATTCCCAACCGCATGGCTGCCAACTGCAAAATGTTTAGAGTCTGGTTGAATTAACCCTTGTTCTTCATTTGTTGTTTGGACGCAGGAGGACCATCCCAGATTCCACAGCTGGACGGGAATGCCACAAGTAGTGGGAAAAAGAGGATTATGAAGTCGTGGAAGGAAAATTGAAAAATGTAAGTAGACAATAAGGTAAGTAAGAATTGATAAGTTTTTTGTTGAAATTGATGAAAATCATATCTTTGATCTAGAAAAAGTCTGTTGTCTCTATTCCAGATCTCGTCTGATAAGAAAAGAGAGGGTGTGAAATCCTTTGAAGGAAAAGATGCGAGTCAAATATAATAGGAGTTTCAAGAAACTCTTCCACAGAACTAACTGGAGGGTTGAAAGAAGCATTGTGAAGCATATTGTTGGAACAGAAAAGGTCGAAAGACAAGTCAATTGAAAGAAGAAGAATCATCCAAGGAGAAGTAAACTGAAATCTGGGACGAAGAATTGGAAAAAACTAATCTGCCAGCCTTGAGATATCTAAATTATTCAATGGAGGAAGCTATGGAATTCCCATTTTCCCATTCATTCCTGACCCCTTTACCAACAGATACCTGGAGACCGTTATTCTAACTTCAGCCCGGACCTCCTGAAAAAATCGACGTGTGTGCCCCCTTTTATGCAATGTCTGAAAGAGTAGCTGTGTGGCTTGTTCCGCATCTGAATAATTAGTGTTAATCCTATAGAATCGAATTATTTGAGATTTTATTATACTTCTAAATGTATGTTTGGGATGAAAACTGGTTCTATATAATAAAGCATGAGTGTCCGTGGGTTTGAAATATATCCGAGAGTTTAATACTTTAACTGTTGGTGATATTGTCTCAAAATAAATTTCTGTATCTAAAAAATTTAAGGAACTGTGACTTACTGTTGGAATTAATTTGATTGACCGATGATGAGAATTTAAAATTTGTACAAATTTGTCGAAGTCTTCTATAGAGAAGGTCCAGATGCCGAAGATATCATCCAGGTATCTGAGGTACCTAAATGGAAGCTTTGGGCACTTTCGAAATGCTGTTTGCTCCCACCAAGCCATATAAATATTGGCATAAGCTGGAGCAAACTTTTTACCCATGGCAGTCCCATGCACCTGGAGATAGAATTTTTCATTAAATACGAAATCGTTGCACAATAAACTAATGGAAAGAAGATCCAAGATGGCGGGATTATCCGCAAACAGTCGGGCCACTGCCTCCAATCCCATGGTGGTATCAATATTAGTATATAATGACTCAACGTCCATGGTGAACATAAAAGATCCAGGAGGAATTTGAAGACTTTTGATAACCTGTAGAAAATGATACGTATCCTTAATGTAACTATTGTGTAACTGTGACAATGGGTTAAGAAAATGATCAATATATTCCGCTATCCTGTAAGATTCTGAGTTGCAATCTGATACAATCGGCCTACCTGCTGGTATTTGATGTGGTATAGGCCAAGTTTCCGGTGGCTTATGAATTTTGGGGAGAAGATAAAACTTGCGTATACTGGGAGTAGTCGGTCCTAATGTTTTTTGTTTGTAATCTATATACCCTGCTTGAAAAATATTATTTATAATTGATTTAATCTGTTCTAGTTTTAGTCTGTATGGAGGTTTTAAGTGGTCAATAATGTTGGTTATTGGTGAGTTGGCGTTCTGCCTCTGATATATTGATTTGTGTCCATAATAACTAATACTGATCCCTTATCTGCTGGTTTGATGACAATGTCTTTGTTCTTTTTAAGATTCATTAAAACCTCCCTTTCACCAACTGATATTGTCCTGTCCATTCTTCTGTACCTGTAAATGATTGATTGCATATTCTTATTAATTAGTGTCTGAATGGGTTTCCTAAATTGAAATAGTGGTTGTGAATGGGATGAATAGTCAAAATAGTGAAATATCTATAATTTGATAGTTATGTATATTCCTCCTCAAATCCTCCATGCCCACCTCAGACGGAGTTGGGATGAAGGTCAGACCCTTCTGCAGCAAGGAAATCTCTGACCCCGATAATTTAAAACTGTTCGAGAGGTTGTATATATTTACTTCCCGGGCCAGACAAGTTCTGTTTGGCCCGTCAAACAGTTTAACTGCTCCCTCCAGAGGTCTTGAATCTGATATGCTGTTGTTGGTGTCCAATGAATCCGGTCCTGCGTTAATTCTATATCTATAGGGAAGTCCAAAACGTCTGGAAATAAATCCATAATGATCGCATTGAACCTAACAATCTGTTCCCTGTGTAATGAATTATCTGTGTAGGGAATTTTGGCTATACACACCCTTGCCTTGGGGAAGGCTTTTCTAGCACTCCTGTTTATCTCCCCATAATACTGTTTAACAGTTTTTTCAGTATGTTCCTTTCCACAGTTGTTGATCCCTATTGAAATAATAGCATACCTGACCTGATCTTGCGGTTGTGTCATTTTAAATATTTTAAGTCTAGAATTTTTGCCTCTGGATAGCTCTGAAGATCTATCTGGTCAAAGTAGACATGTGGTATTCTAGAAATTAGAATCCCCAATGATTAAATTTTTTTTATTGCACTGCACTCCTGCCCATGGTCTATGAAATCTCCTAGCTTTTGTTACTACTGTAATTTTATTGATCTGTTTCTAATTGTTCCTGTGTCTGGATGGGAGTTGGAGGATCAGAAATGGACTTTGATTCCACAGATGGATGAGTCCTCATTCATCTCTTCCTATTGTGTTGGTAATTTGAATCTAATGTATTCCCTAGAATAATATCACTGGAGGGAGCAGTTGAACCTGCACTAGAAGAAACAGACAATAGATCAGTCCCACCCAGGTCCACTCCCGGATCCTCTACTATTGGATTTAGAAATTGATCTATTACTAACCCAGGTGAACGGTTAGATATCGGCATGATCGGGGTATATAAGTTGTGTGAAGGCTTCCTACCATGACCACCAATCCCAGGCTGACAAGATGCTACGGACTCCAGCTGGGATGAAATATTAGTAGAACTAGAAGGAGATAAAGGTGAAAGTTCAGAATTTGAAAGAAAGAGCCCTGTATTTTAGAAGTAACCAAAGATAGATAAGATGGCATTTTTATTTTTTCCAATACTGGAATTAAAGTTATCGTTTTCGTGTTTTCATTACCTTGAACAGTTCCATAAAACTGATGTAACATGAATGCTGTATCTTTAATATATGCACTGGTTCTAAATCTTTATTTTCCAAAGGAACAGAAGCTGATTGAGTGAAACCAGAATTTATTTCTTCTGAAGCCGGAACCTTGGAAGAAAGTCTTGGAGAAGGAAAAGAAAAGGAATCTGATGAAAAGGCTGTAGAAAGAGGAGTATCCAATGAGGTAAGTTTTAGTCCAGATAAAGGAGTATTACAAGTCTTTAGCTGTGTATTGGAATTTTAAGTTAACTTCCAATCCATCCGATGAAACAAGAAGTGAATTGGTAGAATCTACATGTAATTGAGAATCCAGATTTTTAGAAACATTTAGTAAAAGGAGAACCAGATAATAAAGCAGTCTCAAGATTTTTAGAAGCATGTAATACAGGAGAACCAGATAATAAAGAGGGGTCAGAAGAAATCCCAGATTTAGAAGGAATCATCAGATTTAGAAGGAAAATCAAGATTTGATTTAATTTCTAAAGAGTGAGATTTAGAACCAGAAACAATATAAACCTTTGGATACAGAGTAACATTAGATATATTTTTAGACACAACAGAAGGAGAATCTAAATTTTTATTTATTGTCTGTTCCTGTTCAGCAATGAAAATCTTGTTTCAGGAATGCCATTAGAAATGGAAGGAAAGGAAGAAGAAAAAGAAGATAAGTATCAGATCCCAATCCAAAGTCTAAACCAATTCTTTTTGGGTCCAATTCCTCCCTAGTCTTTTTACCTGAATTTGTCCTTTGTGGGGCCTCCAAGGAAAGAGGATTATCCTGTGCCAGCTGGACTGTGGACTCCCCCCCCCCGAGACCTTTGTTTTGAAAGTTTTTTTTTTCTCCTTCCTTGGAGATGATTTCATAGTTAGGTTTCCCAAGGAAGCTCTCTTTAGAGAATTGAAAGAATTAGAATCAGATTTGGAAGATAAAGAATTCACTAAAGATTGAAAAGATGATAAAGCCTGATCTAATGATTCATGTTATTTCTCCCTAGCTTTTTAGATAAGGAAAGTGATTGAATTTCCGGGTTTAAATCATTAGTTTGTATGACTGGTGACTGAAGAGATTTAGTAGAAAGAGGTGGAGTAGAATAAATCAAAGGTTGTTGTAAAAGAGGCAAACCTGTCCGGGTGGAATCTCCACGACGCCCTTTGTTTTTTATGCCATACCTGCGTCCATTGTTCTTCCTTATCGCTGGATGATTAAAGGGCCAATTGGTGGAAGTCCGGAACAACATATGGAGAGGAGAGATCGATCTGTAAATCAAGAACACGTGAGTCCGACAGCAACTCAGAAAACATCGCCACCGAGGATTGTGTTAATTTATTGCGATCTCACTTTTGCAAAATGGATTGCCTGATCAAATTGATTCAAGTCATACACCAGTGTATTGTCTTTTAAAGCATAGAGTTCTTTTAAATGTTTATATAATGATTGTAAATTCGACTTTAACCAATTATCCGTATGCGTTTGAATTTCCAATACTGGTTGATCTGGAGAAGCAGGTTTAATAAAGGCAGTAAGTTTTTGGGAATGTAACCATACCTTTTGGAATTTGGTTGAATTTAATTGCCTTGAAAATAATTTCTATGTGATGGATTATTTGTAAAAGTTTGAAATACCTTTTGTCCCATTGGAATCCGATCTTGTTAGGGTAGGGGATTATTACACACCATTATTAAAAACCAAAGACAAACAACATGCAAAAAAAAAAAAAAAAAATCAATAGTGTTTTTGTGCACAGGTAAATCTCAAAAATGCATATATTTAAAGGAAGTAGGCCTACTAAATGCAATCTAAAAATTATTCAAAACAGAGCTCTTAAAAAACAAAGTTCCAAATAATAATTAAAAGATAGAGTAAGCTTACCCAGATCAAAAAAATAATTTTTGTTAACAAAAAAAAAATCAACATCAAAAACCCTAACATTTCGCTTATAAACTAAGCTTTATCAAAGGGTAATAAACAATACTAGGCCCTTCAAAAAAAATCCCCTCCTTTTATACTGTTCTCTCTACTCTTAATCACTAAGTGATCCAAGGTGGGGTTGATGTTACCATTAGGCCATTAACTATAATTGTGATTTTAACAAGATTCCGTAATTCCCTATTCAATAATGACTCTTTTGACCTTGTTAAAAATAACCTTTAAAATGATCTTTATTAAATAACTCCAAAAATCTTTCTTTAAAAATTCTCTTTTTTTTAAAACAAAATTTCTTTTGGCAATAGCGTAATCCCTGCATAATATCTAATAAATAACAATCAACACAAACTTTTCTTCTTACAGAATTTTTAATTCAAACTAGTCAATGGTAAATAACCATGACATCATCCCTTAATTTAATCTTAATTGACTATTAAAACTAATCTCTTTCCATAATCAGAAAAACTTTTTAGAAAAGCATGGATTTTAAACTTGGACTGGGACGCTGGCCAGGTTAGGTTTAGGGTAGGGGATGCCAGCTTCACTGGCACCCCAAAAATGCTCGGGTTCACCAATCCAAGCATATAAAAAATATTTATAAAGTTTTAAATTCCTTCCATGCCTCATAATCTACCCTCAATTAGACAAACAAACAATTAACCACATTCTCACATGGAGCTCAAAACAATCCAATTAAGCTGGTTAATACTGTCACATTCTCACATGGATTCAACTGATTTTTCATTAAGGCCCTTGGGAGCAATGGTATCCAACCTCTTTATCCAATCAGCCTCCCTACGGAGCCTACTTTTTTTATTCCACATACCATCCTGCTCTAAGGGAAAAAATACGGGGCTGTGCCCTGGTAGATGAAAGTGGGAGTAAAGAATAGTGGGTTTCGTCTGGTTTTCTATCAGACGTAGATGTTGAACACATCTTAATCTTAATGTATTTTTTGTTTCCCCTACATATATCTGTATACCAATCCAGAAGCTTCAGTTTGTATTAATAACATTTGCTCAGACTACTTCAAACTAGAACGTGGTACCAGACAAGGATGTCCCTTGTCGCCACTGTTGTTTGCAATCGCTATTGAACCACTGGCGGTTCACTGCCGAAATTCTCATCAGATAAAGGGGATTGTCAGAGAAGGACTGGAACAGAAAATCTCTATATGCAGATGCTATGGTCTTCTATATATCAGACCCAGAAAACACTGTGCCTGCTGTTTTAACAGCACTAACAGAATTTCAAAAGATATCTGATCTTAGAATTAATCTGAATAAAAGTATACTCTTTCCAGTGAATTCACAAGCATATAATATTAGATTAGACACCCTACCTTTTACCATAGCAGATCAGTTTAAATATCTAGGGGTAAATATCACAAGTAAACATAAAGCTCTTTATCAACAAAATTGTGGCGTCTGTATGGAAAAAATTAAGCAAGACTTGCATAGATGGTCAACCCTTCATCTCACTCTAGCTTGTTAAGATGAATATCCTTCCTAAACTTCTCTTTTTATTTCAAAACATTCCAATATATATCAATAAATCATTTTTTAAACAGTTAGATTCAATAATAACCTCATTCATTTGGAACTCAAAACACCCACGTATCCGAAGAGCAACCCTACAAAGACCTCAGGCAGAAGGTGGCATGGCTCTACCTAATTTTCAGTTTTATTACTAGGCAGCAAACATACAAGCCATAAAAACCTGGACACAAATAAATGAACATACACAGGCTTGGTCCGCAATAGAAGTAAAATCCTGTAGTAGTACTTTATATTCCCTGCTCTGCTCTCCAATAAATGAAAGTTATCGCAAATATACTAATAACCCAATTGTGCTTTACTCACTCAGAATATGGAATCAAATTAGGAAGCATTTTAAGATGGAAAATCTTTTATCAGTGGCACCTCTGCAAGAGAACCACCTCTTTCAACCTTCGCAAGTATATCCAGTTTTTAATACCTGGAAAAGTTTTGGGATTAAAATGCTCAGAGATCTTTATATAGACAACATATTTCCATCTTTTGAACAATTACATTCAAAATTCAACCTCCCAGCTGCACATTTCTTTTACTATCTTCAAATTAGAAATTTTGTTAAACAGAAATTGCCCGATTTCCCCCACCTCGCACCCTCCACAATGCTGGAAAAAATACTGCTCAATTTCGAGGAAACAAACACTATTTCCGCAATATATAAAATCTTATTAGAGTCCCTACCTTTCAAAGATCCAAGAGGACATTGGGAAGAAGATCTGTTAATCAATACATCAGAAAAGGAGTGGAAGGTAGCAAAGCAGAGAATTCACTCGAGTTCTATATGCGCAAAACATAGGCTCGATATATAATTTTTAGTTGAATAATTCTATCTGTCTCGCTTAAAACTGTCCAAAATGTTTCCAGGGCAGGATCCAACCTGCGAGCGCTGCAACCAAGCTCCTGCCTCACTGGGTCACATGTTCTGGGTCTGCACCAAATTAACATCATTTTGGACAAAAAATTTTAAGTGTCTCTCAGACAGCCTTGGGGTCACAATCCCTCCTAACCCATTAACAGCTGTGTTTGGTGTCCTTCCAGACGGACTTGAAGTGGAGAAGGACAAGCAAATGGTGATTACATTCACTACACTCTTGGCACGCAGACTCATTCTGTTAAATTGGAAGAATTCTAATTCTCCTCTTATAAGTCAGTGGGAAACCGATGTTTTATATTATTGGAAACTGGAAAAAATCAAATTTTCAGTTAGAGGATCTGTACAACATTTTTTCAAAACATGGCAGGATTTAATCAATATTATTTTAGAATAAGAGAAATAACTATTACCGCATTTAACTCCCTTCTCCATCTCTTATTTACATAGATATTTACTTCTGCCTTTCTTTTGTTTAATGTTGCCTTATTAAAAAGCCTAAAGCAATTTTCCTTTAGCTAAGCTCTCCTTCTCAGGGGTGGGGTTTGATTAGTCTTCAAATTTGTTGGGTTATAAATTGATCTGTTTGTATGGAATGATTACAATGAAAATTAATAAAATAAAAATATTAAAAAACAAACAGATGCCATCATCTCCACCCTGGCTGTAATCAACGCTCCTGTTGAAACTTTAAGTCAAGAGGAATGGGAGACAGTGAAAGAGGTCTGCACCATTCTGGAGCCCTTTGAGGAGGTGACTGTGGAGATAAGTGCAGAAAGGTACCTTGAACAATTTTGTTTTTACTTTACTACTATACAGTTAAAGATTGCAGTAAATAGCAAAATACTATGTATTATAGACAAATGATTTATTATTTGTAAAAAGCAATGTATCACATTGCAAAATCTTATTTTCACATTTTTTTTTTCTATTTTTCAGCTATGTCACAGCCTCCAAAATGCTTCCTCTCTGCAAGGGTCTACAGCGGGTAACAGCCCACCACCAACGGAGTGTAACAGTGGATAAAGTAAAGGAGCTGGCCACCGCTCTTTCTTCATCCATGGACAGAAAATTTCTGAGGATGGAGTACAACACTGTGCTTTCAGAAACCACTGCTCTGGACCCCCGGTTTAAAAAGGTAGCATTTAGTGACAACAGAGCTGTGGATGAGGCATTTCAAAGAATAAATGCAGCAGCAGCAAGATGCAACCCCAGCAGCCTGTCTGCTCCTCCATCAGAGGGCCAAGAGGAAGAAATTGGAGCAGGGCCGTGTTCACAGGAACCACAAGCTTCTGCTGTGTGGAGGCTCTTTGACAAAAGAGCAACAGGAGACACTGCAAGGAGAAATCCCACAGCTGATGCTGTGCTGGAGTTGAGGTCCTATCTTGAGGAGCCCCTCATCCAAAGAGCTGAAGACCCACTGAGCTGGTGGGAGGCCAAGGCTGCAGTCTACCCACGCCTGGTTAAGGTAATGGTAGGAAGACTTTGCATTGTCGCTACATCGGTCCTCTCAGAAAGAGTCTTCTCAAAAACAGGACAAATAATCACGGAGAGGAGAAATCGCATCAGCCCATCTAAGCTGAGGCATCTGGCATTTCTGAATGCCAACCTGGCCTAAAAACTTTTATTCAAAGAGTCATAGTGTTGTGTTGTTGTTGAGTTTGGCCATTATTTAATGTGTTTGCTGTGGTTTTGTGTTAAGTTGTTCATTTAAAGCTTTTATTAAAATGTTAAACAATAGTAACTATGTATTTTTTGTAATGAAAAAATGCATAAAAATAATGTCTGAAAACAATGAATAAGAAATCGCTTATACACAAACCATTCATAATTGCTTAATTAGGCTAAAATATAAGCATGCAAGTGATACTAAACGAAGAGCCATTCGGGAGCCGTAAGAGCCGGCTCTGTAAAGGGAGCCGATCCAAAAGAGCCAAAGCTTTGAAAAGAGCCGGAGTTCCCATCACTAAAACAAATGCAGCGTTAAATAAGCCCAGCTAAATCACTTCCTGCTCCTGACCACACCCTCCCGCTGACCTCACTTCCGCCAACTCCCTCCTGGACCCGCCTCTTCCTGCCAACCACCTCCTCTCGCTAGTCAGTCGCGTTTTGGACTCCGTACCAGACACTGCTCTGCTGTTTTTAAACAATTGAAGCAATCATGGTTATAAAATACGGGCTGGATCACCAAAGCTTTTCTCTGTTTGTCTCTCTTTCTTATAAAGTCTATAGATTATATTTTCTGATCCGATTTAGCAGACACTCCGCAGCCAAAGGATGGAACACATAAGATACTGGAAATACAACATCGCCTGAAACAAACTGAAATGGAGGTCTGGACAAAGAAATCATTTGGAATCGGAGCACTGGGTGGTGAATGTCTGCCTGTCAAACTCCGATTCACAAGCAGGAATTATCAGGCGTATTGTCAGAGCAAGTTTAACGGTTTGGAATCCTGTAGACGAAAATGTTTAATTGATGAGAAAAATGAATCAGAACCTTCAAGAAAATAATTGTGAGGTGCAAACAAGTTCTGAATGTTATCATATTGTACAGGACTGATCTATTATATAGCACCTTTCACATCTATCTATCTATCTATCTATCTATCTATTGTACCTTTCACTGTCTATTATATAGTGCCTTTCACATGTGTCTGTTTCTTCATCTGTCTATCTTCATGTTATATAACGTGTGTCATTCCCATCCATCTACCTGCCTATCTTTCTGTTTTCCACTGACACTGTGTGACACTCAGCAGGTCACTTCACCCACCTGAGCTCCAAATGGAAAAACAAAAGAAATGTCACCAAATGTGTCTGAAATGTTGTAAGTCGCCTTTCACATCTGTGTATTTCTGTGTCTGTGTTATGTCATGACTCAGTTTCATCCAACTTCCTGGTTAACTTTACAAATCTCTATTAAAAAGTGCTTGCTACAATCTATCTTATTATACAGTTCCTGTCACAATCTTGTTATGTATTGCTTTTCATTTTCTATTATTTAGTGCCTTTCACTATCATGTATACTGTGCTTTTAAATATTTAATTTATAGTGCCTTTCACATCCATCCACCTGTCTATCTTTATATTTCCCTATTAAGTAGTTTCTGGTACTATCTATCTATCTCCTTTGTATGTCAGCCTTTCTCTTTGCCTGTGTGGTCGCCCCTCTTTTCAGACGCTCTCTTGTGACTCAGGGCTGCAGTTAAATAAATGCTCCATAAAGTCAGGAGGCGAAAGCGCCCCCCTCCACAGTAACTAGCGCACTGTCTCGGCCGCACCAGCAGGTCATGATGCAGGTACAGAAATCTGTAAGTGGAATTTAACAAGCAGCAGCCTCCGGACCCCCGCGGTAATACACACCACAGACCCCGTGCGTCACGTCGCATTTCTCCGATTCGATTCCCGGCTTGTGATTGGTGCCTGCGAGACATTCAGCGAAACGTTTAAACCCGCCCTTGCTAACCGGCCGCCCCTCCGATATAAGACCCTTCTCTTGGAAAGTGAGAGCCAGTCGAGGAGTTCGAAGAGGCGGCGGCGCGCAGGGTCGCTCAGTGCTGAGGGAGAGACTCCGTTATGATGGGACTGATGGCGTGAGAGGTGAGGAAGGAGGAGGAGACGGCGGCGGCAGCGGCTTCTTTCACGGCGCTTTGCAGGGGCTGCTGAACATGGAGAGCCGTCCGAAATGGATTACTGACAGGAGTTCTGTGCAGAAACAATCAAGGAGAACACTTCGTGGTTTTTCTTTTTTTTCTTTGTCAGCATGGAAATGGAGCTGGAAAATATTTGCTCTTGAATTCGATTTAGATTAGCATTTAGTTTTTTCAGTATTAAAATGAAATTGATAAATTAGAAAGGTTTGCTCACTGGCACCCTGCGGAGGAAACTCATTTCAGCCGCTTGTATTCGCGATCTCGTTCTTTCGGTCACTACCCATAGCTCATGACCATAGGTGAGGGTAGGAACATAGATCCTGCGGCTCAGCTCCTTTTTCACCACGACAGACCGATGCAACGCCCGCATTACTGCGGACGCTGCACCGATCCGCCTGTCGATCTCACGCTCCATTCTTCCCTCACTCGTGAACAAGATCCCGAGATACTTGAACTCCTCCACTTGAGGCAGGATCTCGCTACCAATCCTGAGAGGGCACTCCACCCTTTTCCGGTTGAGGACCATGGTCTCAGATTTGGAGGTGCTGATTCTCATCCCAGCCGCTTCACACTCGGCTGCGAACCGATCCAGAGAGAGCTGAAGATCACGGCCTGATGAAGCAAACAGGACAACATCATCTGCAAAAAGCAGTGACCCAATCCTGAGCCCACCAAACCGGACCCCCTCAACACCCTGGCTGCGCCTAGAAATTCTGTCCACAAAAGTTATGAACAGAATCGGTGACAAAGGGCAGCCCTGGCGGAGTCCAACTCTCACTGGAAACGGGTTCGACTTACTGCCGGCAATGCGGACCAAGCTCTGGCACCGATCGTACAGGGACTGAACAGCCCTTATCAGGGGGGCCGGTACCCCATACTCTCGGAGTACCCCCCACAGGATTCCCCGAGGGACACGGTCGAATGCCTTTTCTAAGTCCACAAAACACATGTAGACTGGTTGGGCAAACTCCCATGCACCCTCCAGGACCCTGCTAAGGGTATAGAGCTGGTCCACTGTTCCGCGACCAGGACGAAAACCACACTGTTCCTCCTGAATCCGAGGCTCGACTATCCGACGGACCCTCCTCTCCAGGACCCCTGAATAGACTTTTCCAGGGAGGCTGAGGAGTGTGATCCCTCTGTAGTTGGAACACACCCTCCGATCCCCCTTCTTAAAGAGGGGGACCACCACCCCGGTCTGCCAATCCAGAGGCACTGTCCCTGATGTCCATGCGATGTTGCAGAGGCGTGTCAGCCAAGACAGTCCAACAACATCCAGAGCCTTGAGGAACTCCGGGCGTATCTCATCCACCCCCGGGGCCCTGCCACCAAGGAGTTTTTTGACCACCTCGGTGACCTCAGTCCCAGAGATGGGGGAGCCCACCTCTGAGTCCCCAGGCTCTGCTTCCTCATTGGAAGGCATGTTAATGGGATTGAGGAGGTCTTCGAAGTATTCCCCCCACCGACCCACAACGTCCCGAGTTGAGGTCAGCAGCGCACCATCCCCACCATATACAGTGTTGACACTGCACTGCTTCCCCTTCCTGAGACGCCGGATGGTGGACCAGAATCTCCTCGAAGCCGTCCGAAAGTCATTCTCCATGGCCTCCCCAAACTCCTCCCACGCCCGAGTTTTTGCCTCAGCAACCACCAAAGCCGCATTCCGCTTGGCCTGCCGGTACCTATCAGCTGCCTCCGGGGTCCCACAGGACAAAAGGGTCCTGTAGGACTCCTTCTTCAGCTTGACGGCATCCTTCACCGCCGGTGTCCACCAGCGGGTTCGGGGATTGCCGCCACGACAGGCACCGACCACCTTACGGCCACAGCTCCGGTCAGCCGCCTCAACAATAGAGGCACGGAACATGGCCCATTCGGACTCAATGTCCCCCACCTCCCTCGGGATGTGGTCGAAGTTCTGCCGGAGGTGGGAGTTGAAGCTAGTTCTGATAGGGTGAGAAGCTCAGTCATCCGGGAGGGGCTCAGAGTAGAGCCGCTGCTCCTCCGCATCGAGAGGAGTCAGATGAGGTGGCTCGGGCATCTGATCAGGATGCCTCCCTGGTGAGGTGTTCCGGGCACGTCCAACCGGGAGGAGGCCCCGGGGAAGACCCAGGACACGCTGGAGGGACTATGTCTCTCGACTGGCCTGGGAACGCCTTGGGATTCTCCCGGAAGAGCTAGAAGAAGTGGCCGGGGAGAGGGAAGTCTGGGCATCTCTGCTCAAGCTGCTGCCCCCGCGACCCGACCTCGGATAAGCGGGAGACAATGGATGGATGGATGGATGCTCACTGGCAATTTTTACTGTGTAGAATTAATTATTATTATTAATTATTCTTATTATTATACTGCTAATATACATATTTAAAAATGGATGGAAATTACTTTGTCATTACTTACTGTATAATATTTAAATAGTTATGAACTCCTTAATTTGTAGTATTACAATTATATATGCACATGATTGTATACAGATTTTTAAAAATCCAATTAACTTGAGACATTTCATTCAGTAAAACTGATTTATGGGACTTTTTTTCCTGAGAAGAGCTCCATGGTTTAAACATTGTTTTTAAATCCAATTCTCGTTATTCAAAGATTGGCTACACCTTTCTGTAAAGAGGCCATCATGTCCTCAAGTATTTCATTTTCATTTTAGGCTGTGCCGTTTGTTATACCCGCTTTGCCAGTCACACAACTGCTATGGCATTGACAGCCAGTCACTGCACTTGAGCTGATTGACTGATTTTATTAAACCACAGACGGATGAGAAGGACTTGGATATGCTGCTTCTGAAATCACGAAAGCTGACAGTTTTTAATTATGGATTTAGAAATATTCATCTCATCAATGCGCGTCTAATTGGAATCTCCGAGGGATAAAGAAAACCAAATGTATTTATTTGAGGAATATAAAAGAGAAGTTGGCTTACAAAGAATGAATTGACGACAGTCGTGGGTTCTGCTGCTCCTCTGGTCAGACGGATCTTTTCTTTTTTGGGTGAAATCTATGTGGACTATTCCTGACACACACACACACACACACCGGACATTTCAGATTACTGCCAGTGTAAGGGCGACTGAAGCACAGAAGGAGAAACTAACGGAGTTTATTGGGCTTGTTGAGAAACTGAAAAAATTTAAATAACCCGAGGATGTTATAACCAATATTGTTAGATTTCCTCCTGGATTTTATTACAAATGGGACGGTAAAGAGGACGGATCTGCCATAAAATTGTTATTATTACTTTATTATTATGATTATCGTATACAGTGTGAGTGGTTCGCTCATTCATTTTCATCCATCTGCATCTTGTAAAAGGACAAACCTGCGAGCTTCCAGGTGGGCTGATGTGCTCGTGAAGCGGCGCCTTTCTTTATTGTCCATCGTCCGTGTTTGTGCTCTCGTGGCTTGTTGTTGCTTACTGGTGGAGCTGTAAAGAGAACACGAGTGGATAGTTTGGATTTCTTCTTCATCATCATCTCCTTCTTCTCCCTCCCTCTTCTCGTCCAGCACCCCAATCCCTCTCTGAAGAGCCCCGCTGTTCATGTTAGCCGCCCTTTCTGCTCATCTTCTTCCCGGACTGCTGCAGACAACAAGACCAGCGCCGCCGACACGAACGGTAACACGTCTCATACACTTGACTAGGTGGTCTTAAGGGGGCTGAGAGAGGAGTAAAAGGGTGAGACAGAGAGATCAGCTGCTCCCCTCCGCAGATCTGGTAATAAACGCCACTAAATTGGCCCCATTTTGTACACCACGTCGAGGTAAAGTTTATTTCTTTTCACCTTGACGTTCATCCAGCTGTTTGTAGAAAGGTAATCCACACCTGTGTCCATACAGACAGCGGAGAGTGACCGCCATCAAAACCATCACGTAGTGCGAGCAGAGAACGTCATCCCAGTGTGAACCGAAGCCTCCAGTGTGGAGATGGAGATGTGGAGTGTGGAGCATTCATCGAACTCCATAAGGATGTTTATCGTTTTTTATTATTTTACTTCAGTGTGTTTCTTGATGTGCACGAAGCCATTTGTATAAACACAGCCTGTCTGTCAGTGGAGTTGAGCTGTTAATGGCGTACATTGTGAGAAGAGCAGACGCACATCGGGAGACGTTAAGCTCGGCTCTGACACGGAAAGCCGCGGCGGTGGGTTGCTTGTCGCCTGCTCAGATTAAAGCCCCCCCAAACCCCCCGCTGATCGGCCCTTTCTTCTCATCGTGAACGAGGTGACCTCAGATAAGCGCGGCTCGCTGCATTACCTCAGCATGTGAAACTCGTGGTGATCAGCAGAGCCCAACTGTGATAATAAGCGGACTTTGTAATCTTCACAAGGTGAGAGCGCCGCGCTGCTCGGAAGGCTTCACCCGCAGGCGCGCGCACGTGAAGGAGGACAGCAGGGCGGGCGAGCACGTGCGTGTGTGCGGGTGCGCGCGTGTGTCCCCCTCTAAAACCTCTAACTGCAGTCCGCTCAGTTTTACTGCTGAGACATTTTTACACTTCAGATACTGAGTTACTGTTTAATGTTGGCGATCAGGTAGAAAATGCTTCGAAAACTGTGCAGATGTCCCAAATCATTTCAATGGCTTCTGAATGCAGACATTTTGCGCTATGGCCACGCAAAGTGAACAGAAATCACAGGAAGGGCGAGCAGAACCAGTAGAATATCTGGTTAGAAATCACTGAAGAAGAGGAGTCAACATCACGGAAATCTTCAGCAGATACCGTTGAGAACTGACTATCGTTTAGGAAAACCAACATGACGGTTTACTTCATTATCAAAACTACTGACAGTAAAAAGTAGTGTGTTAAAAGGACTTAAAAAATAAGGCAACAAATTACAAGCAATATGTTTGAGTAGATTTAATCTACGGCACTATTGAGTAAACTTAATGTATTCATTTACTCAAATTTACCTAAAATAAATGAGTTTGACTAAATATAAGTAGAGCAAAAATATTTTTATTTTACTCAGATTTTCATTTGAGATGAGTAATAATCCAACATACAGTGCTGGATGGTAATGACTGTATAACACACAAATGTTAAAATTACATATATCTTGATTTATTCAAACACACCCAGATAGTCAAACAAACAGAGTTATATTTTCAAATTTAAACATTTGATACTTGAGCACCAGGAACCTTTGTCAGAAATCTCTTTTGAAATTAAAACAAACTTTCATCTTTAAGGAGATTACATAACTTTTCACAATTTCTTCCATTTTCTGTGTATTAACCACTGGTTTGGTAATAGATGTTTAGCAACTTTAAAATTATAGTATGACAAATTTATCTTTCCATCCTCCTAAAAGCCTATAAACTCAAATGATACATTAAATTGGTGTTGATTAGTTGAACGTTTCAGTGAACAAAACTCTCCATTAAACTTAACATTCCTTTTCAAATTGAACATCAGAAAAATGACAAAATGGATAAGTTAATAATCAGAGAATCATCCTAAATAAGACAATTAATACCAGACGTGTATTAGAAGCGCTCGAACGGCCCACAATTTTCCAGAACTATTAGCAGAGCTGATCTGGCTAATCATAAAAATCAAACATCCCTTCAAACCCCACATGTGATGTCATTTAAGACAAATGAGGGTCTTGGTAGATCTTCACAGGGTCTGCCACTGGACAGTTGTCAGGCTGGTTTCTTTTTCTGTCCACGTGATTAAATGGAGCAGGACTTTGTGTAAACAGCATTTTCCTGAAGTACCCTGTGATATCAAATCACACACACACATTTCAGAACAGAACACATTTCAGACATTTTGAGTGAAATAATCCTATTGCACAAGTCTTTATAACAAAATAAGAGTATGACGTCTCCATAAACACATTAATGTTAATTGGTACTGAACTGGGCACAGAAGTCAGAACGAAGACAAGAAATACTTTTAGGCTAAACGTTTGTTCTTAAGAGCCTGCACTTTGGAGGAGAGCTTTGAATTGTCCAGCTTCTGAAACACCTCACAAGTATATTGAAGCTCTTTGGGTCGCTGAGGCTCAGTGCATAAGTCAGACCTAGAAGTATGGAGGGAGCCTTGGCCACACTTCCAAGATTAGTCCTAACCTGGGTACCCTCCAGGACAATGCCGATGTCCTCTGGGCTGTCACCCTCTTTGATCAAATATATCTTCATCACATGCTGGATGAGCTCTTGTAATATACGCGTTCTTTCAGCATCCTAGAAAAGAAACAGCTTTTGAAAATGTGTGAAAATAAAAATGGGACTTATGCATTTTAAACGGACATAATGAATATAAGGATGCACAATATTCAATAATAAAGCTCCTCAGTAGGATGATGGTTCATTACGTTTCCATACTGGCCAGCTGAATACACAGTGCTTTATCTTCAGTTTAAGGTACCATCCATATTTTAGATGTTGCCTGTTAGATTGAGCTATATAATGGAAGACAGCAAACTACTATGGACAATCCCCAGCGATGCCACAGCTTTCAACGTACTTGGTAGTATTTAATGAGCTCATCTACTTTGTCACCCAGGTAATCAACCAAAGAACATAAAACCACTTCTCACGTCCTCTCAATGGGAGAATTGTATGGCGTCTAGAATAAGAGAATATTTAACTCAGCTACGTGCAATTCTCTTATTGCAAACTGACACTACATTTTATAAAGAACTAGTGAATGAGACACAAATATATATATATATATATATATATATATATATATATATATATATATATATATATACACCTCATATTTTGCTATTGGACTAAATACTTATGGTTTATTATTTGCTATTTTATTCATATAGTCAATTAGAAATGAAAACAAACTATATAATTTTTAACAGAATAGATTTTTGTTGCAAAAAGCATTTTTATATTTTGTCATTTTAGGTAAGTTTTAAGTCAGTCAGTCAGTCATTTCCCAACCTGCTGTATCCTAACACAGGGTCACGGGGGTCTGCTGGAGCCAATCCCAGTCAGCACAGGGCAGAAGGCAGGAACAAATCCTGGGCAGGGTGCCAGCCCACCGCAGGGCACACACACCACACACACACACCAAGCACACACCAGGGACAATTTAGGACCGCCAGTGAACGTCACCTGTCTTTGGACTGTGGACACGGAGAGAACATACAATACAATACAATACAATTTATTTGTGTAAAGCCCAAAATCACACAAGAAGTGCCGCAATGGGCTTTAACAGGCCTGCCTCTTGACAGCCCCCCAGCCTCGACTCTCTAAGAAGACAAAGAAAAACTCCCAAAAAAAAAAAACCTTATAGGGGAAAATGGAAGAAACCTCCGGAAAGGCAGTTCAGAGAGAGACCCCATACCAGGTAGGGTGGGCATGTAGAAAGGGGTCAATACAATACAATACAATACACAGAACAGAACAAATCCTCAATACAGTATAAAAATAAACATTTTACAAGTACGTAGCAGAATTTAACGGTAGATGATATCCCATAATATGATTTGGATAATGCAAATACAAACTCGTACATTTGAAGTAAATCTTTCAGAGTGTTTAATGTAAGAGTACCTGATGAAGGTTTGCCATTTGGACCCGTAATCTTTGTCCAAGTGCTCCTCCTTGCTATGAAACATGAATATTCATTTTGGAGTACGTCTATCGGTCCAACATCAGCATCAATGATGGCTCTAAATGTAGAGTTGTGATCCTCTGAAATTCTTCATTGATCTCAAAGACAGAGATAAACCGTTTATCTTAGCAGTGTTAAGAGGAGAAGCTAATGCTGGGCAGGGTGCCAGCTGGCACAGAAATGCACATACAGATAATACTGATGACTAAGCTCATCTGTATCAAAAAGAGCAGGCCATCTCTCTTGAACATCTCCAACACTGGGCACAACTTAACAACTTCATTTCTTCTATGTGCGAATGTCTTTGCCATTTCATCTTTCCTTGCGGAGTTGCTGTTCTTCTTTTGTGTTTCATTCAGTAATTGTATTCTCTCTTCCTCCATACTTTCCTCAGTTTCTCCTGCAGGGTGAGATGGCAGGTAGCTGACCTTCGCTTTTCTTGCTTTTTTAATATTTGTTACTGACTTTCTGTCTTCTGGATGTTTCTGTTTGAGAGAATTGCAGGTGACCTCTGGAAAGCCGAAGGCTCTCAGCTTAGTTCTTGTTTCCTGAAGAGGCATTAGCTCTCTGGAAATGTGTTCTTGTTAATTGCGGTGTTTTAATTAACCTGAATTTAAATAAAAAGGTATTATCCCTCCCCTGCATGCAATATGACTGTTAAAAGATTACATGAGAACAAAAGGATAATTTAGCTCTTTACTGACGGTTTCACATGGTATTACAAACGGGAAGCTTATGACAGACATATCAAGCACTTGATCTATGCAGTCTGTCATCTGTCGTCGCCACGCTGAAAGGATTTTAGCCGGACAGAAGACATAATCTTCTGCCCGGCCTCAAACGGAAGACATACTCTTCCGCCCGGAAGCTTCAAAGTGTTGGCCATAGGTGTCCATTCTTATATACTGTTCCTCCATGTGCAGGCTCTTGGCTCCGGGTCCAAACAAGGACAGGAAAGTACTCAAACCCCACCTTCAAACATTCAGGAATAGCACAATGCCCACATACAGTTCCCATTCTCCCAACAAGGAAATATGCTGCCAGAAGACAGAAATATACTAGTCTGTCTTTAGGCTGACCATTCAATTCTTCAGTTGTCTGTGTCTCTCTAGCCCTGTGCTTGGCTCGGCAATTCTAAATGCTGATACTGGGCCTGTGTGCCATATTTGGTCTGCCTGTATGAATGAATCCATAACAGTGGGCACAGAGAACAGTGACATTGAACTTAAATAAAAAAAAACACATAGTATAACAGTTCTAAAGTTGCCCATCTTGTATTTGATACTAGTCTGCCAGCCATAATACCCAGAATAAGAGCCAGGCTCTTTTAAACAAGGATGTCTTCTTATAAGAGCTTCTGCAAGTGCAGAAATCTGTGCCACTGTTGGATATGCTCTGTATGTATGAATGCACTGCGCCAATGTTTCTAGTATGGCATAGTCAAGAGTGTGCCATCCTTCATATAAGCCTCATGTGCCATTTCAAGTACCATCTCTGTTTCAGGGGCAAAACATGGGATTTTGAAATCCTTTGGCCATGGTACTCTGTCTTGAGTACTTCTTGAGTGTCTTGTGAGGTTGTTGAAGTCGTATCATCAGAGACATTCTGGGGAATATACATTCAGAATTATGGGAGCAATTTGCACAACTTTTATGGTGTCTTTGTGCTTAATTTGGTTAGTGGAAGTCAGGGAGAAGTAGTCTGAAAATTCAGAGTCTAGATATTGAATGCTGAAATCCCCCGTTAATCCAAATTCTTCTTCCACTGTAGCTGGTATTCCAGTGGAGAAGGTTAACTTTGTGATATCATGATCACAGGTCAGTCTAAGCGCTGCAGGCTCCATATCACCTATGAAGCTAAAAGTTATGGAAACAGAAGTGATTAGAGACGTGTGTATCCTAAACTTATTTAGGGACAGTTTACATACAGATGTACAAGATCAGCATGTTTAGACACTGTGTTTGAATTGTGAAGATCTTATAATGGGTGTCCTGTACTCAGAACATCTACAATCGTACTAAAACCTCCATACTAACTGCTCAAAATAAATAAGACAAATTAAATGTTTTACAATTGTTTGTCAGGAAAATATACTCAAATCAAAAAAGCAGCTACTATAAATGAGATATTTTATTGCATTGGCTAAAGTCCGCAGCACATGTAACATTTCAGAGTAACCATACGCTTTCCTGCCACATTATAAGCTGCGAGTGGGTAAACATCAGCGAGTTTCTGTGGCTACACAAGAATTATTTTACCAGAATATTCAAGATGATATGACCTAACATGCTCCTGATACCAGGCATTCAGAGTCTTCACAATGAAGCTGATATTATTTATAGAGACAAGTATCTGAACTATTTCTACAAAGTCAGGAAGACCTCCAGTACAGCCACATAGTGAGATCATTCCAGAAGTGTATGTTGTCCTATAGTGGGATACGGCATTGGATAAGTTAACAGGTGATAATGTCGACGATTTTCTTATTGCTTTCTGTATGTCTACATGTAGCATTTCTAAAGGAGTTGTCGATACTTTAGTAACACACACTTCAGGTGTCATCACATTTACATGGACGTGGTAGGTCATCATTAACTGATGCTTCATTGGTAAGGACAGCAATACATTTTTGAAATTGTTAGTATACCTCACTACTTGCTTAAAAAACCTACGTTTGGCCTGAAAACGCATTGTCCACAAACCAACTAAAGGACCAAAGGCTTCTATCATCCCAGGGTGGTGTTCTAGAAAATGATGCTTGGGGGTCAATACTTGTAAAAATCTACAGCGATGTTGAGATATTTTTGAATCAAGATAAGCTATACTTTCCTCATTGTGGACAGGGACTACTACTAGCTCAACTATATCCTTTAAGATCATTAGAATCTGCCATGCTGGCTCATCTGAAGGCAATCTTGATCCCATACTAAAGGGTTAAACCTTATTAAGGCCCAGTTCTCATGTGCATTTAATGGGATTGACTGGGATGAATTTGTTTTATCATTCAACTTATAAGGAAAAAGTTTGATTGCATCATTAAATTGAATTCAAGTAAAGTATTTCTTCTGGAGGAGAACGGTAAGGCACAATGCAAATTCCAATGGAATTATTCCTTCAAAAAGATCAAAAGAATGTAGCAAGGTAGGATTTTCCTTTACAGCTTGAGCGTGAAGAGCATAAGTTTCCTTTGTACGAGTAGAAAAAGCTCCTGAACGCACTTCTTTTTGATGATATTCCCGATGAAGACCAAGGCAGAATCTACATACATAGGATGGAAAGAAACTTTCAACAAGCCCACCAATGGAATGAGCACCAAGATTGTCTGCTACAACACAATGCACAGCTCCTTTGACATTTCTACCAAAACCTGAAACATGAACCCCTTCCTGCTCCGAGACAGACAAATCTTTCAAAAGCGGTTTCAGAACTGCTTCATAGCCAAATGTTTTCACATCTTCAGCCTTGCACAGAAGAGCTAAGTTTATTGATGTTAATGTAGATCGCAGTTCTAATAGAACATTTGTCAAATCCCAGTACACACTTGTTATTTTATGTTTCTTCTGAGAAATTCCAAGTAGGTTACGCACTTCAAAATCATCAATATAAAGAATAATAGACATTTTTAACTCTTCTCCAATATAAAAATCATTTTCCTTGAAATTTCTGCCATCATAAAATGATTCAAACTTTGAAGACGCTCTTAAATGTTTTTTTAATATGTCTTCGGTAAGACCTTTATTATTCATGACTAGCTCTAAAAAGGTGCATACTGAAAGCTTCTCTTCTCACTAGCACTGAGGATGTGCTCTACTGGTTCAACAACTTGTGAATGCTCTCTAAAATACTGTCTTCGTTTAAAAGCAGAGGAAAGGGGACCATCTTCTGCAGATGCCTTGCTAATGGGATTGAGTGCACATAATTCTTCTACTAATGTTGTGATATTGTCTTCTTTTACAAGTTTGATACAACAATGTTTCTAGTAAGTGGACCTGATGCTGAACGTGATATAAACTGCAGTTCATCCACTAAATCATGAATACATTTGGTGGAAACATTATAGATACTTTCTAACTTCAGCATCAGATGGCCAGTCTTCTGCAAAACACAACCTGATACATCTGTCTGATTAATACAATATAAACTTGGACCTTCATTGTCTTTATCTTCTGAAACAAAAGAGGCATTTATATTTGGCTGAACGCTAGCTTGGTTATTGTAGACGTTAATCACATCTCTCTTCAAATCTTTAATTAAATGTGGATTATGCTTTCTGATTTTATGAGTGACAAATGTTCCATATATACAGTACTTGTCCTGAAATTACATCCATCAGAAACACATTCCACCGTTTCATGGCTGTTTAGATGTTTTCCAATATGTTGAAAGTACTCCTTCTCTGAGGAAAAATGAGCACTGCAAACTTTGCAAGTAAAAGTAAGTGCCACTCCAGGCTCTATGGATGTTTCTGCTATGTTGTATCTTGATAAATGTGTGCGAAGGACGTTCCATGTTTTAAAAGAGCAAAGGCAATTCAAATGCAGACAAGGTCAATGACTTCCATGTGCTGATGTCTCATGATGTGGCTTGTAATGCTTCAGGAGATCTCCTCTTTTGGGTAATACGAGTGTGCAGATCTTACATGGCCACCTCCTGATCTTACACCTATGATAATAAAACAGGCCATGATACAATAATGAGTAACAGACAACAAGAGCCTTTTACACTGATACTCAAGTCAAGTTATTCATTCAGTAAATAATGACTTCAGTCTCATTTCTAAGCATACATGAGATACTACAGCATTAGAAAATGGGCAATGCAAAAAAAAAAAAGGAATCCAAAACATGAACAGATGCACCTTACTAATAATTAATCGTAATCACAGCACTTTTACAGGAAACAACAAAACAAATGGAAGGCGTTACGACTGATAACCTGTATACTTACTGACAGAGAATAAGCAAACCTCATAGATTTATTAAAACTGACTATAAATTCAAAAGTATTAGGTAATAAAATGATGGTGGCTATATTTAAAATTATTTTAAATTAAATCAAATGTCTGAGGATAAGTGTGGCTAATGCAAATTTAAACTTGTCTAAGGCAGGAGAAAGTAAAATCATTATAATTAAAAATGATTAAAATGATTCTTGGGTACAGGCGTGTCTTGATAATATTTTTTGCTTATATGAATGCATTATATTAAAATCACTCAGTTAATTATCCAAATAATGCACTGAAGTGGGAGTGAAGAACTAATTGACCAAATATTAGTTTCTTACATATTTAGAATTACACTGCAAGGCTTGACTTTTCTTACAGTGACCTTTACATGAAAATTCTCATGGTGAAACTAGAAATAGTTAACAAAAATAAATATATAGGTATATTTAGAAAGAGTTTTTTTTGCAAGGAACAAACAATGAGACGCTAGTTCTTTATGACAATTGCCACAGCATATACTCTAACATTCTAACCTTCATATGAAAAGAAGTTTTTTTTTTTTGCTTACTTACACAAAAAGTATTTCTCAATTAAGTAATGTCCCTGGAATGAGAGGAACACGGCAAAGAAAAGGAGAGCGTGAAGTGAGTCAAACCCTGTGGCCGATGACGCTCTTCAAACACTTCCTACATTTACACAAACATATCCGGTTAAATGAATGCCCGCATTTTAAAGCGAAAATCATTGAATAAAATAGAACGTAGGAAATCAAATAACCAGAAAATACATGACCTACGCAGAACACTAATTAAATAAGAGGTCGAATAAAACTGTGACGGTTAGGCAAACATCTTTTAATGTCTGTTTACAAGTCGTAGTTTAGGACAAACGCCATATCGTTCTCAAACTTATCTCAAAGTGCCATTTTCTTTTTCTGTGTAAAGTGGTAGTTTTAAACAATAAAAAATATATATGAACATACGTAGCTATCTGAGAAATGTGTTTGCTTTTTAAAGCAAACTAACGAGGTGGGTTGTTAAAAAGACACTACCTTACTCGACATGCTTTCCACATAAAGGGAAAAGGTTTGATGAAAACAACAAGAGGACATTGGCCTCTGATTTAGTATCACGCTCACCTGTATGTGTACCGATTCTCAGGCACTACGTAACGTAAAAGTAAAGAAATGTCACAAATGTTTGCGTTGAACACTTGATTAATAATTAATAATTCATAGTCATTTCATACTGTGCTATCTACCACTTGAGTGTCATTTATATGTTGACATCTTTGTGTTTTTCAAGGCTCATGTTATATTCTTTAAACGTTTGTGCTGATTAATCTTTGCTGTACAGCATGTTTTTTAATCTTGTAACACTAGATGGCGCTATACCAGCACTTAACCCAATACACAGACACTGAGACTCGTTTTAATTTCTTCTTTTTCCAGTATAAAGAGCCCAAAGCACCTCCACCACAATAAACAATTAATTCAATCACAATATTAATCCCACAATTCTCTCCTGCACACCTCCCAGCAAGCTCTGTCCTACTCCTCCTGACTTCGGCTCACTTGCTGGGTCTCCAGCAGTCCGTTAAATAGTCCTTGACCCAGAAGTCCTTCTGTTCTTCCTCCCATGTGACTTGTCAGCATTTCCAGGTCAGCTGGAGAACTCAAGTTTTAATCAGCCCAGAAGTGCTTTGGGGCTTCTGTTGTTATTTTCCATTAGTACTTCTGGGCCAGGTGAGAGTTTGTTCTCCCACCAACTTCCCACAGCATCCCCTGGTGGCACCCACGGTACCCAGCAGGGCTGTACTGCCGAACTCCAAGTCCCATACTGTCCTGCGGGCATCCGGGGCACTGCTGCAGTCCAGGGAAGCTGCCGTCTATCGTCTTGGGGAGGCAGTGTCCTTGATAAGCTGCTTTCCCCCATCCTTCCATTACTGGGGCGTTGTGACCGAGATAAACTGCCGGCCGTCCTTTACAATGTTTAAACACTGATTTTGTTGGAGTTACTAATACAATAAATATATGTCATCTCATTATATAAAAAGGGTGACAGGGCAGACCAGAGCAACTAGAGGCCAGTAAGCTTAACATGAAACATCACAGGAAAATGAATGGAAGGAATTATTAAGGATAAAATTGAGCAACACCTGACAAGGACAGGACAGTCAGCGTGGGGTCAGACGAGGGAGGTCGTGTTTTACTAAGATGCTGGAATTCAATGAGGAGGCCACAAAAGGATACGACCAGAGTGGAGCAGATGAGATTATTTATCTGGACTTTCAGAAAATACTTGATAAGGCGCCACATGAGAGGGTGGGCATCAAACTAAAAGAAGTGGCAGTTCACGGTGATGTTTATAGATGGGTGCAGAATTGGCTCAGACACAGGAAGCAGAGGGTGATGGTGTGAGGAACCTCATCAGAACTGACCGATGTTAAGAGTGGTGACCAGCAGGGGGCAGTGCTAGGGCCGCTGCTATTTTTAATATATATAAATGATTGAGATAGGAATATAAGGAACAAGCTGGTTAAGTTTGTAGATGATACCAAGATAGGTGGATTAGCAGAAAATTTGGAATCCATTATATCATCACAGAAGCACTTGGAAATCATACAGTCTTGGGCAGATTTGTGGCAGATGAAGATTAATGTCAGTAAATGTAAAGTATTACACATAGGAAGTAAAAATGTTAGGTTTGAATACACTATGGGCGGTCAGAAAATCGAGAGTCCACCTTATGAGAAGGATTTAGGAGTCATAGTGGACTCTAAGCTTTCGACTTCCCAACAGTGTTCAGAAGTCATTAAGAAGGCAAACAGAATGTCAGGTTATATAGCGCCTTGAAGTGTGGAGTACAAGTCACAGGAGGTTCTGCTCAACCTTTATAACACACTGGTGAGGCCTCATCTGGAGTCCTGTGTGCAGTTTTGGTCTCCAGGCTACAAAAAGGACATAGCAGCACTAGAGAAGGTCCACAGAAGAGCGACTACGCTGATTGAGGGTTACAGGGGATGAGTGACGAGGAAAGATTAAAAGAGCTGAGCCTTTACAGTTTAAACAAAAGAAGATTAAGAGGAGACCTGACTGAAGTGTTTAAAATTATGAAGAGAATTAGTCCAGTGGATCGAGACTGTTATTTTAAAATGGGTTCATCAAGAACACGGCGACACAGTTGGAAACTGGTTAAGGGTAAATTTCACACAAATATTAGGAAGTTTTTCATTATTCAAAGAACAATAGACATTTGGAATAAGCGACTAAGTAGTGTGGTAGGCAGTAAGACTTTAGTGACTTTCAAAACTTGACTTGATATTATTTTGGAAGAAATAAGTGGATAGGACTGGCGAGCTTTGTTGGGCTGAATGGCCTGATCTCATCAAGAGTGTTCTAATGTAATTTTATTCATAAATTACAGATTATAACATTCTTAAATGTTCTTAATATGCCCAGAAACAGAAAGCAAATAAAAAGGTAATTGGGTATGCCAATCTGAGATACAAGCTGGCTATCTGAGGAGCTGTCACATTAGAACATTAGAACACTCTAGACGAGAACAGGCCATTCAGCTCAACAAAGCTCGCCAGTACTATCCACTTATTTCTTCCAAGAAAACATCAAGTCGAGTTTTGAAAGACCCTAACGTCTTACTGTCTACCACACTACTTGGTAGCTTACTCCAAGTTTCTATCGTTCTTTGTGTAAAGAAAAACTTCCTAATGTTTGTACAAAGTTTACCCTTAACAAGTTTCCAACTGTGTCCCCGTGTTCTTGATGAACTCATTTTAAAATAACAGTCTCGATCCACTGTACTAATTCCCTTCATAATTTAAAACATTTCAATCATGTCACCTCTTAATCTTCTTTTGCTTAAACTGTAAAGGCTCAGCTCTTTTAATCTTTCCTCATAATTCAACCTCTGTAGCCCTGAATCAGCCAAGTAGCTCTTCTCTGGACCTTTTCTTATGCTGCTATGTCCTTCTTGTAGCCTGGAGACCAAAACTGCACCCAGGACTCCAGATGAGGCCTCACCAGTTTGTTATAAAGCTTGAGCAGAACCTCCTGGGACTTGTACTGCACACATCGTGCTATATATCCTAACATTCTGTTAGTCTTCTTAATGGCTTCTGAACACTGTTGGGAAGTCGATAGCTTAGAGTCCACTATGACTCCTAAATCCTTCTCATAAGGTGGACTCTCGATTTTCCGACCGCCCATTGTGTATTCAAACCTAACATTTTTACTTTCAATGTGTAATACTTTACATTTACTGACATTAAATTTCATCTGCCACAAGTCTGCCCAAGCCTGTATGCTATCCAAGTCCTTTTGTAATGATATAACGGATTCTAAATTATCTGCTAATCCACCTATCTTGGTATCATCTGCAAAATTAACCAGCTTGTTACTTATATTCCTATCTAAATCATTTATATATATTAAAAATAGCAGCGGCCCTAGCACTGACCCCTGCTGGTCACCACTCTTAACAGTCAGTACTGATGGGGTTCCTCGCACCATCACCCTCTGCTTCCTGTGTCTGAGCCAATTCTGCACCGTTCTACAAACATCACCCTGAACTCCCACCTATTTTAATTTGATGCCCAACCTCTCATGTGGCACTTTATCAAATGCTTTCTGAAAGTCCAGATAAATAATATCATAAGCTCCACTTAGATCGTATCCTTTTATTGCCTCCTCATAGAATTCCAGCATGTTAGTAAAACACAACCTCCCTCTTCTGAACCCATGCTGACTGTTCCTAATAACTCCTGTCCTTGCCAGGTGTTGCTCGATCTTATCCTTAATAATTCCTTCCATTAATTTTCCTGTGATGCATGTTAAGCTTACTGGCCTATAGTTGCTTGGATCTGCCCTGTCACCCTTTTTAT
Organism: Erpetoichthys calabaricus; assembly: GCF_900747795.2. Lineage (NCBI taxonomy): Eukaryota > Metazoa > Chordata > Cladistia > Polypteriformes > Polypteridae > Erpetoichthys > Erpetoichthys calabaricus. The sequence goes on along the minus strand of NC_041396.2, from coordinate 315,622,576 downwards.
ATAATGGGATGATATTTGCCATTTTCCAGTTCTTCGGAATCTCTCCAGTGCGCAGTGACTTCCTAAAAATATGCGTCAAGGGTTTATATATGTACTCACTAGCCTCCTTAAGAACATGAGGATAAATATTATCTGGTCCTGGTGATTTGTTTGATTTCATCTTATTTAATCTGAGCAGCACTTCTCCCTCTACAATTTCCAAATCCCTCAGTACCTCCTTAGTAGTCCCTGTTACCTCTGGGAGGTTATCCACTTGCTCACTTGTGAACACCTCAGAAAAATGTAAGTTTAGGGCATCCGCTATTTCACTGTCTGTATCTTTTAATTCCCTTTTACTATTTCTGATGCACTTGACCTCCTCCTTGACTGCTCTTTAACTATTAAAATACTGAAAGAATCTCTTAGGGTCGTCTTTCACCTTATCTGCTATATTCCTCTCCGACTGTCTTTTAGCCTTCCTGATATCCTTCTTAATGGTTGCCCTCCTGTTCTCATATGCTCTACGATTCACTTTGCAGTCATTAGTCTTATATGCCTTATAAAGCAGTTTTTTTCCTTTGCAACTTCTTTTTTAAATCTTTATTAATCCACCGTGGAGTTTTTTTTCGTTTCCTATTAATTCCAAATTTAGGGATGTATCTGTCCTGCATTACATGTAAAACATTTTTAAACCTGTTCCACTGCTCCTCGACTGTCTCCACACTTAAAAGCTTATCCCAGTGTATCCTACTTAGACTTAGACAGATGATGCAACGCCAACACAACTGAATGTGTGAGGCTTTTCAGTCTCTTAATGGCTGTGTGGCTGTGATTGTTCTGCTTCTGTTATTTTCTGTTTTATTTCCCTCTCTTCAGTTCAGCATATGATAGAATGGATATTTTCACTTTAACTCTTTTAGGGCGGATGTCGACTTTTTTCCATAGGACGGGTTGAGGGCTCATATCGATAAAAGTCGACATCCAGGGGTAGATGGCGACAATCAGCTGTTAATGGTGACAACACTTATTGTTATGTTAAAGGTATTCCCTCTTTGCTTGGAGGAACGTTAGACTCATTGACTCAGCATCTAATCCTGGTGAGTGTGTGAGTTATGAAACGAAAACAACGGCAAGATGACATCGACATCTCATGAGGGAGCAAAGCGAGCACAGAAAACAAAATACTCAGCAGAAGATGTTTTGCACATTATCGCTGAGTTGAACTCTGATTTTTCGGAATCTGATTTTGTTGAAAGTGATCAGAAGATTGAGTAGGACAGTGAGGAAGTGGCATCAGTTGATCAGACACCAGCCGGTGCCACCTTAGCTGATTGGCTACCAGCTGAGCGCATTCTCGCACCTGATGCACCTACGGCAAGGTTCGCATTGGAGGAATACCAAGACATCCATCCACAGGACCCAACCTGGCTACCAGAGTTCACAAGAAGGCACAGCTTGCTGTTGGACACGACGGATTACCAGCCGCTGGACTACTTCAGACTGTTCTTTCCTGAACATTCTTGTACTTCAAAGTGGAAACCCACAACAAAAGACGAGATGAAGGGCTTTGTGTCATTACTAATAGAGATGGGACTAGACTGGCGATATAACCTCAGGGAGCATTGGTCCAAACGTGCTTTGTCCCCTGGTGGCTTTGGACAGGTTATGTCGCGTGATGTTAGGTACGTGCTGCTGCAAAGTTTTATTCACTTCTATGATAACCAGAAGCAAATCCCAAGGGGTGAGCCAGGCTATAACCCCATGTATAAAGTTCAGCCCCTGCTTGACATTGTGGAACCAACATAGAAACAATTTGATCAGCCTGGCTATGATTTGTCTGTGGATGAATCAATGATAAAATACAAGGGACGCCTCTTTTTCCGCTGGTATATGCCAGACAAGCCCACAAAGTATGGCATAAAGGATTTTGTACTGGCAGAAGTAAACACTGGTTTCTGTCTGAAAATCATCACATATACAGGAAAGTATTCCTTACAAAGAGAGAACTGTCCCTTGACAAATCAGGTTGTGCTGGAGCTGCTTCAGGGCTATGAACATTTGGGTCATGTTGTGTACATTTGGACAATTTTTATACATCACCAGAATTGTTCATGGAGCTACAGAGCAGGGGAATTGGAGCTTGTGGCACAGTGAGGGTGAGCAGGAGACACAGGCCTTCACAGTCTGAAGCCAAAGAGGCTGAAGATGAAAAGAGGTGACAATCCGGTTTTCATGCAGGCGGAAAACTTGGTGGCAGTGGCATGGCACGATGTCAAACGGGTGATTTGTCTCTCTACAGTACGCACTAATAATACATGTGAGAAAGTTATTCATCAAAAGGGAAACAAGAAGGTAGGAAGCTGGACAAGCCAGTTGCACTTGAGGAGTATAACTGTAAAATGGCTGGAGTTGATCAACTGGATCAGATGCTGTGGTCATACGCTTACGGCCATAAGTCCACCAAGTGGTACCACACTGTGTACCATCGCATGTGTGAGATTGCATTTACAAATGGCTATTTATTGTTCAAGCAGTCAAACAGTGACAGCACTATGACTGCGGCAGATTTCCACAAGAAGGTGGTTGACATCTTGCTGACAGAGTGTGTTGCAGTGCCTTTGGCAAAGTGAGGAAGGCCATCACAAAGAGCAGCGCCAGACAGGCTGACTGAGCGTCACTTTCCTGCAACATATGAGGACAAAAAATACAAACCTGACTGTGTTGTGTGCAGCAACAGACAACTGAAAAGGAGGCACCAGTGCAACACGTGTGGTAAGGAGTGCAACGTGGCAATGACTGAAATTGGCTGCTTTGAGCGAGATCAGACTTTACAGGACTTTGCTGTGTAACATGAATGTGATATGTATGTGAAATCATAAGGTATGCAGGCTCATACAACATGCAAGACAGTAACATTTGTCAAAAATAATTTTTTTGTTGATTTGATGTGTTAAACAATTGCTTTGTGTTCTTTTTTTTTAAAAAAAGTGAGTTTTTGGAAAAATATTCAGTCCTGAGACAAAAGAAACAAAACAAAAAAAATAGCTGTACAAGAGATAAACTGATGACTTTTTAAAGCTTGTGAGGGCCAAGGTGAACACTTCTAGCCCCTCTCTGTCTAATGTCATTTTCACAGACCGTATCAGTACACGTCGATGAGGTGAGCATGAACAAAGATAACCAAAGGTTCAAGAGCTTCACTTTTACACATGTGGAAACTCCAAAAAATGTTTTAAAGATTTGACCTTCTAACTCCTACTTGTCTGCAAAAGATGTCTGTCTGCTCTTCTGACTGCAGAAAAAATCCCCTCAGTGTGAAACGGCCCTCTGTCTGTAGCAGCACATCCTCCTTCTATGTGTAGACGAGCTGCTCCATGGAAAGTGCGCTTACAGTTAAAACATACAGCAATAATGACATAAAAAATAAAATTGAAATAATGTGATATAAAACATAATAAGATCATTTTACACTCTGTCATATTTGATCTTTTTATGTTTTGTTCTCTCCTTGATTGTTGCAACAACACTACAAAGACAAATTCCTCACCACATTAGTGCACCAGGCTAATAAAGAGGATTCTGGGAAGGGACACACTTCAACAACTTCATCAGTCGAACAGACGGTGTAAAGCGCAGCTCATCAGCCTGTGGTTAGGGGAAAGGAAGAGACGTCAAGGGAATTAATTAAATAAAGAGACGAGAACTGACACCAGAGAGCAAAGTCAAGGAATTTAACACAAAATGACTTCAGCTGTGTGTGTTTATATAATGGCATTTCACCTGAACAGACATCACAATCAGGAAATACGATGAGCTGAATCAAATTTAGGATCTGAGTGGACAGTCACAGCATTGTCTGGGATTAGTGACACGACTTGACACAAAGAACTTTCACGTGTTTGAAATCAACAAGCTGAGGTTTATCTAAACACACGGATATCAAGTGTCAGGTCTTTGTTAATGGTCACTTAAAGACACTTGTGTTCAAATCCTCACTAAAGCATTCATTACAAAGATATAAAATATCAAAACACACGACTGAGCGCACACCTCTGTATTGTGTCGTTAGATTTGTAAAAGTCTTACCAAGATAACTGAACACTTTATGAGCCATTGTGCTCTACAACAACCAGCAGCCATTTGACAAATGAAAGAGAGAAAGAAAACCTGAACAATCTGTGATGTGACTATCAAAAGGAATAAATGTGGTGACAGGCAGACAATTACTGACATACAAATGTGATTTCTTTATTAAAGGTTTAAGTTTCTCTGTTTTTATAGAATTGAGCACAATGCTGTTCTCTGAAGTATTAATTGTGTTCTCTATGAGGTGAGCAGCTGCGGCTAATGAGAGTTCACAAATATTAACGAACGTCAGTCTAAAGCAGCAAATCCTACATTTAATTGTGGACATCAAACCTCATTTGAGCTTCTCAGTCGTCCATTTCAGTTCCTCACAGTCACCTCAGTGTCATTTAGTGAGCCAGCAGTGTGAGGAGTGAAGGGCGACTGCTCCGTCTGCACTCGTCTGTCATCTGCTGCCTTAGTGAGGAGGAGTGCGGATTAAAGTGCAGGAATAGGAAACATTAACTTCACAATAAAATGAAGTGTTTAGTTTGATATAAAAGTAAAACAATAAAGGAACATTTCATAGAATTTGACTCTCAAACAAATCCCCACCCGCCTGACCAAAGCTGAACAGAATGTCGGCCGTCGTCTGAGCTCTGCTGTTGAGTTTTTAGTTGTGAAATCTGAACGTCTGTGTAAATTATAACTCCAGATGTTAAAAGATCTTTATATTTACAGCTATTAGGTAAAATTCAACACATTACTTAATTTATGATCAGATAAATAATTCCCTTCCAAAATAATGAAAATAGCAATAATCATTTTACAATGTAAAATTAAAAAATAAAAAAGTCACCAAGAAACGCTGAAGTGCCAGGAGTCTCCTACATTTACAGTGCTGTTTATTACACATTCAAATAAGAAGAATATGATTTATGACTATAGTTGTGGTGAAATAAACAATAATCATAAACAGTGTACACTTTACATAAATAAAGTACAATTATAATAAAAACAATACAGCAACTATGAAATGATTGTGTAGCTAAGAAATACGTCAGAGTATTACACTGCTAGTAAGAAAAATGAGCAAAGGAATAATGTACAAATAATTAAAAACATCTAAGCTCAGAAAATTAATTTTACAGTAATTTTTTTACAGTACGTCTACAGTAGATTGAGAACTGAAGAAGCTGAGCTAAATATTTTACACGTCAGGATTATCTTCACTGCTTTTCTGAACCTGGAATACATAAAAGCGTAAAGAATTGGATTAACTGCATAATTCACTTCACTTAACAACACTAAGACATTCCTGATGATTTGTGTGATTGGGTTATTAATATCATTAAAAAAATTGTACACATTAATAGGCAGCCAGCAGATAATAAAAGCCCCCACGACTACTCCTAATGTTTTTGCAGCTTTTCTTTCAGACGGTTTTGATATTTTTCTGTCACTCAACTCCTCAGTTTGCCTCTTTTCTATCATACAGTTGATGGCTCTTGAATGGCTTCTTGCAACTACAAATATTCTGATATAAAAACCAATCATTAGGAAATAAGGAATAAAAAAAGTTACAAGTAAAATAAAAATGACCATTTCTTCATAAGTGAATACTGCACAAGTTCCTTCACATCTCTCTATGTCAATATAACTCAAACATAAAAGTATGAGTGTAATTAAAACTGCAAAAAGCCACACTACAGCAATGCTGACCTTTGCCACAGTTAAAGTTATTTTTGAGCTGTAAAAGAAAGGATGGCAGACAGCAATGTAGCGATCAATGGATATTAAAGCAACATTATATACAACTACTGTAGTAAGAAGATTTGCAAATGCCTGATACAAATAACAACAAATAACTCCAAAGTACCAGCAAGTTTCTATCATGCCAATCAAAAAAAAGGGCAACACAAAGACACCTGATAAGAAATCGGCCGCTGCGAGTGAAAGGATCAGAAGATTAGTCGGCGTGTGCAGCTGAACAAAATGAGAAATAGAAATGATGACAAGAAGATTTCCAAAGACTGTCGAGAAAAGCAAAAGACACGAGAAAGTGTAATAAAGTCCATAAACTTCAGTTCCATAAATCAGTTTATAACAAGATGTATTACTGTGAAGATAACAACGGCCAACTTTCACTTGTTTAAACTCCATGTGTGTCCCTGACTGAGCCGTCCTGCCTGCACACTGAGATGTTTATACACTGAGGCCCTGAGACTGCCATATTCTCTCTGCTGACGTAATTCACATGAGGCGTCTCTCTGCTGTGTTTGCTTCACAAATTCTCTCAGGATGTTTGGTTGTTCATTTCAGTTCTTACTCACTAATGAGTTCATCAAATCTCAGATGTCTTCATTATATTTGTTTGTCAGGAGCTGCTCAGGGCTGCGGTGGTCTCTCCTCACAGCTCCACAGTGGTCCAGCTGCTGGCTCTCTGCAGTTTCCTTCTTCTCCTCTGTCTGCTGTTTTTGTTTTTTTGTTCTCAGTCACTTTGACTTTCTTTCCTCATCACAGCGAGCAGCACATTAAATCAGCAGGTTCAGATGAGCTGAGGTTGTGCCCAGTGGTGGTCTGACACTCCATCCTGTCCTGTGCTGCTCAGAGGTCCTCAGACTTCTATTTGGAGTGTGCTGGACCACCCTGTGCTCATGAGAGGCCCTCACACACACACACACACACACACACACACACACATACACACACACGCAGTGTACAGTAACAGCTGTGTGTTTTTGTCTTTTCCGGACCCTCACATTAAATTCCAAACAGTATTCCCCCTGTTGCTCTCTGTCAGTCTGACGTTGTGCCGATTGTCTTTGTCTGATTTTCTGGACGTCTTTCTTTTCTTAAATCATCAAACACACAACATGCATTTCTCTGTGTCAGCGGCAGGTAAACTCTCAGAATTCCAATGCAGCAGCGCTCACTGATATTCTTTTTGATTTTTATGACATTTGTGTGTCACTGATTTCTAACTTTGTATCAAACTAAACTAAACGACTGCGTCTGTCAGCTTTGAAGCACCGAGGAGCACCGCACTGCATGAGTCTGTTAGCTGATATCACTGTAAGGACAATTAAAGTTCTTAATAACGATAGAAATGATGTCAGGATCTCTCCAGAACAATCTACTAATATATTTTAAATCTTAGATTCACTATTTTATATTAATATTACAGTTGTATTAAATTCATACTGTATTAGAATAACAGCAAGTGATGTTCTTTACAGAAACTCTGAACCGTACAATAAAAATACGTGAGGACCACCATCTCCATCATACGAGTTCACTTTTGATTAAACAATTAGCAGCAGCTGCTCACTGATGGCAGATGTACGGCTTTACAGGAGTTTGTGTGTCGTGTTGTTGTCATTCCCTCCTCATCGACAGACAGTGAAGTGGTCCTCACCACACAAGAGTTCATACGTGACACACTGGTGATCTGTTATTATAAACTTCATGTGAGGCCCCCTCGTCTCTCCTTGTGTCACTGAAGCACTTTATAGTGTCACTTGTCACAAATTTATGTCATTAGTACGCATAGTGCAATACATTTTGGGGGACAGCAGTTCAGCAGGCTTTAGGTTATAAAGCAGCTCTGCACAGGGAGCCCACCCATCGTCGGACACTCACACGTCTTCACAAGAAGTAAAATGTCAGGTCTGAAGACACAGTGGGAGGTCTGAAACCTGAAAGTACTGATTAGGAGAAAGACTTAAGTGTTATAATGGACTCATTCAGAAGCCATTAAGACAGTTAAGGGAATGTTAGGTTATATAGCGCCCTGATGTGTACAGCAGATTTCCCAAATGTCAGTCCACAGGTCAGCATCAGTCCGTACAAAAATATTCCTGACCACAAAACAGCAGGTCAGCCCTTTATATCCACTTTAATTAAAGTTTCTGTGTGTTCTGTTCATCCAGTTGCTTTTTCTCTGCCTTTCCAACAGATGGCACTTCTTAAACATTTTTAGTGGTAAAATGCATTGTATTTGTCATTCCAATAGATGGCGTATAAGAAACATTAACACTGCTCGTACAAATCCTGTACTAAATGGCGTATCACAGAGACATAGCAATGGGGCAGACACACAGCACTGCAAACATTAACACTGCGCACATCCAGCAGAGAGCAACTGCCAGACGGACAGAAATCAGCTTATCCACTTTAATAAAAGGAAAAGAGTCTGTGTGTCTGTGTATCTGTGTGTCCATCTGGTTGCCATGTCCCTGTCATTCCAACATATGGTGCTTCACAAGCACTTGCAGTAATACAATTCATCACATTTGTCATTCCAACAGATAGTTGTACCAAATGACATATAACAGAGACACATAAAGTGTCTGTCTGTGTTACTGTGTATCTCTGAGTCTGTCAGGTTTCTCTATCTCTGTTATAAGATATTTGGTATGGGATTCGTAAAAGTAGTGCTAATGTTTCACCTGTTGAAATGACAAATGCAGTGCACTTTCTTTCTACCTGAATTACAAAAACACATTCCAACAGATGGTGCACTGTAAATGTCAAAAAGAGAGTAACTGCCAGATGGACAGAAACAGGTAGCTGTATCTCAAAAGCAATAAGCTTCCATTATGGAAAGAGATCAAATGCATAAAGATATGATGAGACAGCACAAAACACCCAAAGCTAAGGAATTCTGGTATAAATTAATTCAAGATGATGCACCAGACCAGGATGAGAAATTGCCTGAGGATATAAATGTGCAAATTATTAAGGACGTCTGTGAACACTTAGTACTCAGGCAGCAGAAACCCCAGAGGAACATGAAGAGTGAAATCATAAGAATACCACGACCATTACAGCAGTGCAGGCCCAGGAGACACCAAAAACAGCCAGAGCCAAACTACAGTGTGATGTTCAGCAACAGAGGATGTGAAGGCATTGGGACAGGGGAGCCCCAAACTACAACTGTCGAGATTGACTTAAATTATGACGTAGCGATTGTAGGGGACCACTATAGTGTAGTCTGGGCAGTCAGTGCAAATTTTGTGGTTAAAGATTTATTGAGGAGGAGCAGAAGGGAGACTTGTCTTACTCCGCTTCCAGTTCCAGACATGGCAAGGTGCAGATTCTGTGAATTTCATTTAAAAACGGCAGGTATCCTAATTGTTCTCTCTTTGAATATTATCCCCCCCTCCTACTCATAGAGGACCCTATTGTTTCCAGATAACTGATGACTGTTACCATTGGGCAGGTGTGTCACACCCAGAAAGTGATGAGTAGAGGCAATAGGCTCACCTGCATATCTTCAGTTCAGACGAGGTCACCAACAGCAAATGCGTCATGTGCAGAAGGTGCCGTCCTGAACTGATGAATCAGTTAAGTGACGAATGAGTAAAATTAATCTTTTCAGTCCAGCGTGTAGAATGTTGTTTGAAATTGAAGAGGAATGCACAGAGGAGCAGGTGCTTGACCAGACACTGTTACAGTAGCAATAGCACTGGATAGGAATCCACAGAGACATAATTCTCCAAGGACAAATGAGGTAGCCATCGTGTTTGAGCACCCAGGAGGAGAACCACCTCTGGAGCAGGACCTCCTGATCTGTTCTAGAGCAGATTCATGGGATGTAAATAGGGACAGCCAGAGGATTAGTTTCCTTGATCCAAACTTGGAAGGTAAGATATTGTCAGTACTTTTTCCATACAGGTGTCAAAGAGTTCAGATAAGTGGAAGGACAGTAACAAATGAGTGGTTAGTAAATTTCAACCTGTATGTGAGTCATGTGAGGTACGTCTTCAAATACGTATTTAAGGTCATGATTGTGTCAACATTATCATTAGAGAGGGTACTACTCTTGAACGTGATGAAATTAGGCAATTGGTGAATTCTCATTGTATCTGCGCCCCCGAGGCAGTGTGGCCGCTGTTTTGATTTGATGTCTGTGAGCATTTGCATATAATTATGCCGTTGAATTTAAAGTGGAAAATGAAGTATGCACATTTATTAGGGGTAGGGGTAGACATACCACCCTGTCAGTTTGGTTTAAGATGAATAAGGACATACCTGGAGTGAGGGAGCATTTTTATTGGCAATTGCCAGAGCTTTAGCAGTGTGAAGATACGACTTGGAGATGCACAATGAGAAGACAGATATTAAAGATACAGATATTGTCTAAGATGACTTTTACTACGTATTAAAGGGGCTTGAGGACCTTAGAACAAATGGAGGGGTGGTCTATGGATCATTCATGGAGGCTGCAAGAGCGAGGGGCCTTGTCAACAATAATTACTTATAGAACAGGTCCTTAGAAGAGTCTGTACTCTTTGGGATTAGCCGCAGCTGCTTAACGCTTGTCTGACTTAATAAAAAAAATAAAAATAAATAAAAATAAAATTTAAAAAAAGGCTAACCTTTACTAGTACCATAAATTTACACCGGCCGTTACAGACTCAAATCAAATTTATGTTTTTACTCTATAATAGTAATAATAATAGCAGGTCACTACTCAAAAATGTAAATACTATAAGGACCCTGAATCGAACCCACAGCCTCCTGATTACGACACAGCGTTGTACCCTAATCCCAATTTCTTTTTCTTCAGTTACATTCTTGGATAAAGCGTACTTGTTTTGTTATACGTGAACCTTTTGTGAAAGTGTTTATTTGATATTTGGACTACAGTCTTCAGATATTATACACTTCAAGTCAAAATTTTGTCATTAGTACTATAACTTGAAAAAAGTTTCTGTTTTAGTTATGTGTTCAACGTTTCCTTCCTCGCATTTCCTGTCATCCTACATTTACACAGATCATTGTAGACAAGAAACACACGTGTAATGTATGTATTCCAAATAACGATATACTGTATTATTTACTCTCTACAATTACAGACACTTCACACCACGACAAACAGACTTGAGCTGCATCAGGTGGGGTGATGGGATAGCAGGCTGCTTGTGCTGATCGCCATATTTGCAAAAGAAAAGACGCTGATGAGGAGGTGAGAGGGAATATAAGGTGGCCCAGCATTACAACTTTTTTCATAGGCTTCAGGTATTCTAGAGTTAAACTCTTTGCCTTTATTTGTGTCTTTGATACACCAATTAACTCAGAAGAATTGTTTATAAAATATAGGAGAAGGTAGTGTGAGATGGTTGCTCAACACTATCATCTCTCTTTCATATCTCAAATGGCTTCAGGGTTGTTGTAGAGCACAATGGCTCCTGCTACTTCATACACAGAAAGTGTTCAGTTATCTTGTAAGACATTTATAAATCTAACAACACAATACAGAGGTGTGTGATCATCCGTGTGATTTGATATGTATATGTATGAAATGAATGCTTTAGTAAGAACTTGAACACGAGTGTTTTTTAAAGTGATCATTAACAAAGACCTGATGCCTTATATCGGTGCTTTTAGATAAACTTCGTCATGTTGATTTCAAACACGTGAAAGTTCTTTGTGTCAAGTCGTGTCACTAATCCCAGATGATGTTGTGACTGTCCACTCAGATCCTAAATTTGATTCAGTTCATCGTATTTCCTGATTGTGATGTCTGTTCAAGTGAAATGCCATTATATAAACACACACAGCTGAAGTCATTTTGTGTTAAATTCCATGACTTTGCTCTCTGGTGTCAGTTCTCGTCTCAGGTTTCTCCAGTTAGCACTGAGCTTTATTTTATTGATTCCCTTGATGTCTTTTCTTATCCCCTAACCACAGGCTGACGAGTTGCAGGTTACATAATCCGCTCCACTGATTAAGTTGTTGAAAGTGTCTCCCTTCCCAGAATTCTCTTTATTGGCCAGATGCAGTAATGTGGATGAGGAGTTTGTATCTGTAGTGTTGTTGCAACAATCAAGGAGAACACAAAACATCTTCTTGTTCTTTCTTTCTTTCAAATGTGAGAGTGTAAAGTGATTTTATTATGTTTTATATCACATTATTTAAATTGTTCAGAGGATTATAGACAGTTTTATTTTTTATGTCATTATTGCTGTATAATTTAACTGTAAGTTTGCTTTCCATGGAGCAGCTCATCTAAACATAGAAGGAGGATGTGCTGCTACAGACAGAAGGTCATTTCACACTGAGGGGATTATTTCTGCAGTCAGAAGAGCAGACAGACACCTACTGCACACCATTAGGATTTAGAAGGTCAAAACTTAGAAGGTCAGCACAATTCTATTTTTAAAAAGGGTCAAGTTCAATTCACCATTTCTTGGACATTCTATATGCACAAAAGTGAAGCTCTTGAACCATTGGTTATCTTTGTTCATGCTCACCTCATTGACGTGTACTAATGTGGTCTTTAAAAATGACAATAAACAGTGAGGGGCTATGGGTGTTCAATTTGTCCCTCACATTCTTTAAAATGTAATCAGCTTAATGTGAAAATATTCATTCTACTATCTGCTGAATTGAAGAGAAGACCCAGGAAAGAAGAGAAGCAGAACAACACAGCCACACAGCCATGAAGAGACTGAAAAGCCTCAGATATTCAGGTGTGTCGGCCTGCATCATCTGTGTCAGCTCCTCAAATAGCCAGCTTTTATCTTTGATTTGCACACCCAATCACCCTTTGATTTGCTATCTTTTAGGTCACATTAAGAACATTTAAGGATGTTAAAATCTATAAAGACTGAATAAAAGTTCATTGCCTGCTCCCCTTGTTTGCATTAGTATTTGCTCAATCCTGCCATCTGGGGTTACAGAGAACAGAGGAGACGTCTTCTAGAAGGTGAAGTGTAGCTCAGTAGCAGTCAGTCTTGGGTGAAGTTGGACTCCGTAGTCCCCAGTCAAGTGTATTGTGTCTGCAGGCTGCGTCTCCTTCCAGGCCAGGTGAGTACAAGAAGAAGAGAACTAGAGCAGAGGTGGGGGACATGTGTGAGGGTCTACGTAACCAAGAATTATGTCATGAAAATGAAAATATCTCATGTTGTTGGAACGGGTCACCCCAAAAATCCTTCCATGATAAAACACACAGCATACAAGGGCAAAACAAAATATAACTACTTAGGGAATGTATAATATGTTTTAGCATGGAGTACATCACATCCTACACAGGATTAGATTAGATTAGAAAAGTTTTATTAATCCCAAGGAGAAATTCAGATGCACGCAGCTGTAGAAATATTAAAATAAAGGATACAAACTAACAGGACAGATAATACAACCAATCAATCAATCAATCATATGAGAAATAAATAAATATTGTACAAAAACTTCAAAATAAATTAAAAGAGTTCTTCAGTAGGAAACACTTTATTGTATATTGTAAGATATGTCTTCATATTTCTTGGGAATATTGCAATATATTTAATTTTCATTAAGGACTTGAAAGAACAATATCAGTGTCTTTGATAGTGAGAAGTTAAGCAAAATGACACCTGCAATTTGAAGTAAATAAAAAGCTCTCAAGATGATCGGTAGGACAAATGGAGATAGGGGTCCTCTCCTTGACATTTTGTTTTTGATCTTTGCAGCCCCACTTCTGCTACCATCTGTCAAATTTTGCATCGAGTTGCACAGAAAGTCCTTTTAAACTCCCTTTATTCTTGAAGTTGAAAGAACATATTAGAATCTTTTTAAAACACTGCGTATGTCATGAACTTCACTCATTTGAGTGGCGTCATCTCTCCCTGGAAGTGAACAGAACACACAGGCCTGTCCATCAGCACAGTTGAGCTCCGTGCACAATCTACAGGACAGAATCTCAGCCGTCAGTGAGCCCAGGATACAGTAAGCTGTAGAGTTTTATAGTTTACTGCTAGCGTGAGACACAACATGAGACACGCAGATTTGTGTGCCACCCTGCAGCTACCTGCAGTTGGTCTAACAGGGCTAAATTGCTAGCTGTCTTGAAGTGTGTCTTCTCTGTACTTGAACCTGCCTTAGAAAACAATAATCACTTAAACGATAATCATCATATTTTTATAATATGATGAGAGTGGTGCATATGATATTATTTATATTGATTTTCAGAAAGCATTAGGGGGCTCTGCTCCGCTACGCACTGACACTTTGCGGCTCTGCCACTCGAGTATGGGTAAGCGGATGTACAATTTAAACAGATTGTTATTTTCATGGGAACTGTAACTGTTCTGTAACTGTAATGTTCTTGGACTACCTTGATATGATGATGGTAATATTACTGCTTTACCTACTTTGAATTTGTATGAACTATTGATATTTAAATTTTGAATGTGATCAATGAGACCTTGAATATGTTCTGTTCTAAGTTTTGCTTGATTCGATTTAATAATGAAGAGACGATTATCTTCGACTTTTAGATATGCATTAATAACATAACGTTGTAATAGACATTGAGATGACAGAAGTGAGTTAAATACATTGGGACGTATCGCTAATTTTGACCCAAAATATTGTCCAAATTCATGTGTTTCATATTATATGACCATCCTATTTTGCCATCAGGGAAAAGCAAAAGAAAAAGTAAAGGTTAGGAATGAAGTGAATTATTAGATAGAAACAACGAATTGTGCTTTGGTTTTGGATAAACACGAATATCAACTCTGTCTTTGATATCTCTGTCTTTTTCGAAACTATTATCGCTGACAATTCATCACATGTTGGTTTATTATAAAATGCAACCATGATCTTTCAGATTCATATAGAAATCCAAGAAAACTTCTTTGTCCATGTTTTGCAGATAAATTTTGTGTAAAGTGCGATTCTTTGGGACGTATGGATTTGTATCCATTATCGGCTGTAGAATTTCTAACACGTCTGATCATTTAACTCTTTCGATTCTATGTTGCATCGTTTCTCTGTAATCATAAATATAAACCTGACAGAATTATAATGTGTAAGCGTATAATGCTTAGGAGAGTGCAGAATTGGATCAGACACAGTAAGCAGAGGGTGATGGTGTGAGAAATACAGAATTGAGTGAAGTTAATAGTGGCATCCAGCAGGAGTCACTGCTAGGGCCACTGCTATTTTTAATATATAGAAATATGTGAATAGGAATATAAATAAGAAGCTGGTTAAGTCAGTGATGATACCAATCTAGGTGGACTGACAGATGGAATTTAATATAAGAAAATGTAAAATATTACAGTGTCGTAAACAACATGGCTTGGCTGGCATCCCAGCTGGAGAGTATGGTTCCTTATGTGAACTGTAAACCTTTATAAGGAGGGGGGTATGGACAAACGTCCCAATTGGGTTGGATAGTGGTACCTCTCTAGGTTGGGGTGACCGTTATAAGGGAAAACCAGAAAGAAAAATCCTTCTGATGCCATGTGTACCCTAGTACAATGGGTGGTGGTATCCATCTTGTATGTCTTCCATTTGGACCCCCACAGGGCTGCATGGGAGCACACTGGGAACTGTAGTCTCGTTGGAGAGCCCTACTGGGTTGTGTGGGTGCCGCTGTCATGGAGATAACATCTTCAGAAACCACCAGCAGAGTCTTCAGATAGGCAGTCAGAATAGACTTTATTACACAGCCTAGGAAACGACTGCAGAGCACAGAAAGGCTGTCTCAGTTCAATAAAGCGAGCCCCTTGCTTTGAGCAAGTCTCATATTTATTACAATTCTTATCTCCAAATATCCCGTTTCCCATCATCTGCTTTACACGGTTTCTCATCATAATGTCCTCGCTCAGTACCTTTTCTCATAACAATCACCTGCTTTTGCAGACTCCTCCATAACAATCTTCTTCCCAGTAGCCCTTCTCTTCACAATTTCCTTCCCTATCTACACTCTCTCATGACAGTCATTTTGGCTCAAAGGACGCTCAGGTGACCTGGAGGTGATCATCACCCAATCACCTCTCACTAATCCTGGGCTGTTAAAGATTGAAAGGCTTTTGGTTAATCAATTCTCATCAGGAGGTCCCACATGTGAAAACTGGACTGCTCGATTAATGATTCATTTAATGGTTACTTGTCGCACCAGCATCACTTAAGACTAAAATCATAAGCAGCAGTAACAGAAAGCGGCAGTGTGCAGCTTCACTGATAAGGGCTAAGGTGTGGACGGCCTCGAGCAAACAAGCATAGTGCCTGAAAGAAAGAAAAAATAAAAGCCTTTCACAATTAATTCATACATAGCCTCAAGCTAGCTAGTTTAATACATTCTGCTGTATCTTGATTTATTATTATAATGATTCATAAAGAAGCACTGACATATAAACCTAAATGCTATCTAAAATATATGTATGCGTGCCAATGTGAAAGCCTGTGTACACACGTGGGCAGCTGTGCCGTTAGGTAGTGGCAGAGAGCCTCACGCTGTCTGACTTGCTGGCACAGGAGCTGAGCTGCTGGAGATGGAAGCAGTTGGCTCACAGACGTCAGCTTAAAAGATGTCTAGTAATCAACTCTTACACTCCTGTATAGCTCAAGCTAGATAACACAATGCATTTTGCTTTAACTTTATTTCCTAAGGTATTGCTGAGTCTTAATATATAAATGTAAATGCCATTTAAAATGTTTATGTTTATGCGCTAGCGTGAGAGCTTGCTTAGTTTTCCTAAGATTAAAGACCTTGAACACTTGTTTAGTCTTCTGTCAGTCAGAAGCCTCAGCAGCCATGTTCACAAAACAAAAGTTTACTTGCTCAGTCACCTCAGAGAACACAACATCCTTGGCACACAGAAGTTTAAAACAAAGCAAGTGAAAAGACAGGCAGGCCGCAGAAGACAGGACTCAGTGGCCCTTATGATTAAATAAATGGTGACCTTTCAAGCTGTTTCAAGCATAAGCTTTTAATAGCTAATAGCCCTAAAACTAATAATAAGGCACATTGATCCCTGATCTAAATTCTCAATACCGCCAGGGAGAGCTGCAGGGAAGGACTGTCCATACTTTGGGAGTCTTCAGCCTGAGCCAGAAGTGCTGCCTTCAGAGAGTGTCCTAGCGCCAGACGTACTCCTAGGTCTGACATAAAAGGGTCCTCTGCATCTCACTCGGGGAGTGGGAGTCAGGTGGAAGAGGACAACATCGCCTAGAGGAGTAACGGAAAAGAATGGAAAAGAAAAGAAAGAAAAGAACAGGAATTGTCACTGATTGTAGGAATTGGGAAAACAGACCCATAGTGAAGTATTTTTATATTCCTGTGTCAGGTTTGTGAAGACGGTGTAGAAAAGAAACGAGAAATTCCTTGCAATATGGCAGAATGTGTTGTGTCTTTTGGCTGAATGCTCACAAGTGCCAAGGTGACAGATACAAAACTTCAGACTTCTTGTATTCCAAGTCAAGTCAAGTGGCTTTATTGTCTTACCATCTGTACACCACACTGCAGCAGACAGTGGCATGAAATAACATTCACTAGGACCGCATTGCAGCAGATACGTAAGCACAGGACATGTACAAGACAGGTAGAGAACTATACTGTACTATAGATATGACAATGGTGTGTACACCCGTTTCACTTCAAGATTCATCACACACACTGTTATACATGTACAATGTGCAGTGAAGTGTAAGCCTGATCAGCTCAACAGACTGTGTATTAGGAAAGGAATATAAGTAATAAATAAAGATAGGCACAGATACATAAATAGAGAATATGATAGGGGTATTATGTCAGCAACAGCGGCATGTCCTGATTAGCCGGAGGATAGAAGCGCCTTTTAATTCTCTCAGTTTTCACCCTTAAGTGGTTGAACAGGCAGTTCATGGGGTGTGAAGGCTCTTTAAAGTCCCCCATGACTATAATATCTCCCTGTAAACTTGCCTTTTTGATATTACCAACAAGATGTGTGTTTAAGTTACTGTCTGCATTGGGTGGTCTATAACACACCCCAAAAATAAGACCTCTTTCCGTAATGCTTTCCAGATTAGTCCAGATGTCCTCACTAAGATAGGGCTCATCGTCCAACTGAAGAGGACTTACATTTAAATTCTGTTTGGCATAAACACCAACCCCACCTCCTTTTCTGTTCTGTCTATCCTTCCTAATAAATGTGTACCCCTCTATGTTACACTCATCCCCATCTTTGTTATTTAGCCAGGTTTCCATTATTGCTATAATATCATAATTATGCTCCTCTATATACGACTCCAACTCACTTACCTTATTTTTGATACTTCTAGCATTAAGATAAGCTATTTTTAATGTGTTACTCCTTCTATATTTAAATGTTTGCTTAGAATTTACATTACTACACATTTTTATTTCTACACCGTTGTTTGTTCCTCCATGTATAGATCTAAACCTGGCCTGTCCTAAACTCCCCCAATCATCGACTAGCCTACTCATATGCCTCCCCAATACACTGGTGCCCCTCCAGTCCCATCTGTTCCAAAAGGAGTCCCAATGCCCCATAAACCTGTAACCTTTTACGCGTCACCAAAATTTGAGCCATGCATTAAGCCTTCTAATCTCCTCAATCTTACCTGGACTGGCGTGTGGCACATTCAGAACTTCGGAGAAGACTACCTTGTCAGTTCTGCTCCTCAGCTTGGCACCTAACTCCTTGAATTTGGATCGCAGAACTCACAGACTACCCTTATGTATGTCATTTGTTCCAACACGGACAATATCTTCACTGCCTTCTTTTTGGACTTGAACATTTTGCTCTTTCTTCTCGAGGTTAAGTTTTCCTTTTTTCTAGTTAAGCTGCTACCTCTGGCTTGTCTGTTTGCTACCATAATTATTTAGGCATGCAGACATGTCAAGATGGCAATAAAGGCACTATAAATTTAAATAAAAAGTCTGCCAAGCCCCAGTGTAGACAGACAGACAGTCGCCAGCGCAGTCTCTACTGAAGTGATTTCCTGCACTGTTCATATACGTTAGAATGTAGAGACATGAGAGCCGACTTAAAAACAAAGCTTTATATACTGTTACTCTAGCGTTATAAAAAAGAGCGTGAACACATCACGAGAGCAGTCCAGGTAAATGAAAAGCGGGCTGCTGACAGAAGCTGAAGCTAAGAACAGGTAACATCCATTAACACTAGAATTACCAGAGCCTACTCGTAGATCCGGCCCACCTTAAATCGCTTCGTAAAACCGTTCTCACCTCTCCGCCAGCGTCTTTTCTCATCTAAACGTACTGATAAAGACATGCTGTAAGCAGCCGGCTATTCCATCCCCCCACCCGACTTAGAACGTACACGAACTTCTCCCAGCTCATACCTTGATTGATTATCTGGGAGTGAAGTGAAGTTTTAGAGTAGAAATAATAAATCGTTACTTGGAACACACACATTTCATGTGTGTTGCGTTTCTACTATAATCTGTGTGAAAACATTTTTAAAACAGAAACGTTTTTTATATGCTAGTAACAAATGACAAAATGTAGGCATAAACTATATAATGTATGAAGCCTGAAGTCCAAATATCAAAGAAACACTTTCACAAAAGGTACAAAAAAAAAAAGCCGCCGCCAAAAAAAGCTTCCTTAGTATGCGACATTGACACTCATTTACTGTGACTGCCGCCGTGGCGCAACAGTATCATTTGCTGACTGGCGATCAGAAGGTCACGAGTTTGATCCTGCACGACTCCCTTTTGAGAAGTGAAGTGTTCTTATTTTCACTATTTTAGAATAAAAAGACACATTTAATTTCAGTCTGTAACAGCCGGTGTAATTTATGATATTTGTAAAGGTTAGCTTTGGTTTTTTTTTTTAAATTCACTTTTCATTGTCTCAGTCGTGTTCAGGATCCTTCCCTACCCCTTCTGACACTGCTGTTTTCACATAAAGACGCGCTATAGCTCTGCAGTGTATCATGATACATACGACCTCGTGTTTTTTTCCCCCAATATTGCCAGTCCCCACGTGTTGCTGTATGCTGTTTCTTTTGTACTCCAGGACATGCAGAGGAAAGTATAGTAAAGAGCAGTCACTTCAGCGTTATATGCAATCATCAGACACTCCCCATCTGACACTGCTGTTTTCACATAAAGATGCGCTAAAGTTCTGCAGTGTACTTGTGACTGCATTGTCATACCAATGCTTGCGAACTGAAGTGTCTGCATGCACTTTTCGTGGCATTATACGTGTATTTTTTGAGCATGCCCATGTACCTCAAACACAGGAACATATGTTGATGTAAAAGTATAACAAAACAAGTGCATTTTTATTCAAGACTATAACCAAAGAAAAAAGAAAGCAAGTTACAGTAGGCGGTTGACATGACAGCTTGCGTGGTGCAATGCTAAGAACTGCTGATTTCCATTCCATGCTATATAACTGTTAACATTTGAATCTGATGATTGCATATAGCGCTGTCTTATTCAGTGTGCGTAAGAACATGCAGGTGGACAGTCGCTGCGTACTACAACGCACATTTTAAAAAAAGAAAGAGACAAATATATGTGACGTTTTGAAGAAATCATTTTATGACGCGAATAGTACCAATCAGAAAACATCGTCGAAGTAATGCAATATTATTTGAAAACGAACAGCGTCAGATCGGGTGTGAAGTTATACTGACGCTGTTTGAGTCAGATCAGAAGCTGAATAAGCTGAACAAGCTCCTGTTCTGACTCTAAGTAAAAAAGCATGAATTAATCAACAGAAATAAGCACAATCGACATTTTAAACTTAACGATTTACAGTGCATACCAATTTATAAATTTTATGTCCGTTTGAGGAAAAAAAAAACACTTTCTCCAAAGCTGGACCAGGTGGCAGCCACCCGGAAGTGATGTCACCGGGACTGGCGGTTGTCGGATCTGTAAGAGATCGGGGTGGAATTACAGTACAACTAGATGAGCCCTCAGGCTGTCACCAAATCGCACTTGTGTGACTTGCCCCCCGCCATCCCTTAGCCCAGACCCATTGGGTCAGACAGCCCACACCAGGAGGTCATATGCCCATTAGAGAGTATCAGTGTTAGTGTGGTGAGAGCCCTGGTGATTTTGAACACAGAACACAAGACAGTTAAAAAATCTTCTAGCATTGTTATACCATGGAAGACCCAAAGAGTGTCTGATTTAAAGAGAACATGCCGTAGAGCTGAGCGTAAATGGAGGAAGACTAAACTAACTATTGACTATGAAATATTAAAAGTTAAAATAACAGAATACAATAACACAGTCCGTCTTGAGAGGCGCTGCTATTTCTCTAAGATTATAAATAACAATGCTAGTAATCCCAGAGTCTTATTCTCAACGATTGATCGTCTGCTAAACCAGGTAACTCAATGGAATGCCTCCTAAGTCCTTCCAGTGAAACCTGTGAGGCTATTGCTGTATTTTTCAATCAGTAAATTAATGATATTAGAAATAATATAGTATATCTCCCCAACACTAAGGATCCTCCTAAACCCCAGTACTCCATAATAAACAAATTAAATTCTTTCACCAGGATAGATTTACCTGATTTACATAAAATAATTTCAAAACTGAGACCCTCCACCTGCGTCCTTGACCCAATACCAACAAATTTTTTGAAAGAAGTATCGGGCGTGCTAATTGATAATGTTCTTGACATAGTAAATTCGTCATTAGATACGGGGTCTTCCCAGACTGTCTTAAGACTGCTATAGTTAAACCCCTACTTAAGAAAAATAATCTCGACCCCTCTGCTTTTGAAAATATTAGACCCATCTCTAACCTGCCTTTCTTAAGTAAAATTCTAGAGAAGGCCGTCATTATGCAGCTAAATGACCACCTCAATAAGCCTGCTATTCTTGATAAATTTCAGTCAGGTTTTAGAACAAATCACAGCACAGAAACTGCACTCGTTAAAGTAGTAAATGATTTGTGGGTAAATGCAGACAGAGGCCATTTATCTGTTCTCATCCTCTTAGATCTGAGTGCCGCATTTGACACCATTGATCATAATATTCTTAGAAATCGCCTTAGTCAATGGGTGGGCCTCTCTGGCAGTGTCTTAAATTGGTTTGAATCCTACCTGGCAGGTAGAAAATTCTTTGTTAGTTGTGATAATTACAACTGAAATACACATGATATCCTATACGGTGTTGCACAAGGCTCTATCCTGGGTCCTCTGCTCTTCTCAATCTACATGCTTCCATTAGGTCAGATTATCTCAGGGCACAATGTGAGCTACCACAGCCATGCTGATGACACACAGCTGCATTTATCAATAGCACCTGATGACCCTGATTCTCTTGATTCACTAACACAATGTCTGACTTGTATCTCAGAATGGATGAATAGTAACTTTCTCAAATTAAATAAAGAGAAAACTGAAACTTTAGTGATTGGCAATAATGGATACAATGAGGTTATTAGAAATAAACTGGATACATTAGGATTAAAAGTCCAGACGGAGGTAAAGAATTTAGGGGTAACTGTTGACTGTAACCTGAATTTTAAATCACACATTCATCAGATCACTAGGACAGCATTTTTTCACTTAAGAAACATAGCAAAAGTTAGACCTCTTATATCATTGAAAGATGCTGAGAAATTAGTTCACATTTTTGTTTTCAGTCGACTAGATTACTGTAACGCACTCCTCTCAGGACCACCCAAAAAAGACATAAATCGTTTGCAACGAGTGCAGAATGCGGCTGCTAGAATCCTAACCAGGAAAAGAAAATCCGAGCACATTTCTTCAGTTTTGATGTCACTATACTGGTTACCTGTGTCATTCAGAATTGACTTTAAAATACTGCTTATGATTTATAAAGCCTTAAATAATCTCGCTCCATCTTATATATCAGAATGTCTGACATCTTATATTCCAAATCGTAACCTTAGATGCTCAAATGAGTGTCTCCTTAGAATTCCAAGAGCAAAACTTAAAAGAAGTGGTGAGGCGGGCGACCTTCTGCTGTTATGCACCTAAAATCTGGAATAGCCTGCCAGTAGGAATTTGCCAGGCTGATACAGTGGAGCACTTTAAAAAACTACTAAAAACACATTACTTTAACATGGCCTTCTCATAACTTCATTTAATTTAATCCTGATGCTCTGTATATTCAATTAATTATCATAACTATTCATAGTGGCTATAAAATCTGTACTAACCCCCTACTCTCTCGGTTTTCTGTGGTGACGACCTGCACCACCACCACCTAATCAAAGCACAG
Organism: Erpetoichthys calabaricus; assembly: GCF_900747795.2. Classification (NCBI taxonomy): domain Eukaryota; kingdom Metazoa; phylum Chordata; class Cladistia; order Polypteriformes; family Polypteridae; genus Erpetoichthys; species Erpetoichthys calabaricus. Next base: position 315,599,567 of record NC_041396.2, on the reverse strand, counting down.
TGATGTCCCAAAATTGATGGATTAAAAGCCAGAAGTCCATGTGACCGTCATCATCAAGTCCTTCCATGAGAACCATAAATACAATGAGGACTGATCATTCATGTTAGGTAGAATGCCCAGAGGGGACTTGGTGGTCTTGTGGACCTGGAACCCCTGCAGATTTTATTTTTTTCTCCAGCCGTCTGGAGTTTTTTGTTTTTTCTGTCCTCGCTGGCCATCGGACCTTACTCTTATTCTATGTTAATTAGTGTTGTCTTATTTTAATTCTTACTTTGTCATTTTTCTCTTTTCTTCATCATGTAAAGCACTTTGAGCTACATTATTTGTATGAAAATGTGCTCTATAAATCAATGTTGTTGTTGTACAGTCCGAGAAGGTCTGAGAGCCATCAAGTGACTCGTGGGTTCAGTTCCTTGTGCAGGGACATCCACTCAAAGGGGCACAAACCATTACTAGAGTGAACTCACGGCCAAGAAGGTTGTACCTCAGCTGCTGGACGACCCATTTAATTGGTAGAGCTTCCCATTGCAGCGCAGCATACCTGGTCTCCTGGTCCAACAGTTTCTGGCCCAGGTACGTTGACGGATGTTCGATTCCATCGTCACTTTGGCTCAGCACAGCACCTAGTCCTGAGTCCAAAGCGTTGGTCTGGTAGGTGAAAGAGAGAGAAAAGTCAGGAGTCATCAGTTTGGAGGCTGAAGTGAGGGCCTGCTTAAGGTCACAAAAGTCATCCCATACTACTCTATTAGGGCTGCGCTTTTTTGTGAGGTTTATCAAAGGCAGAGAAGCAGGGCACGAACCGGTGGTGGTACCCTACTAAGCTTAGGAAAGTCTGATCCTGCCGCTTGGTTAGTGGAGCCAATGCACAATAGCAAAGACTTTAGCACACTGTGGTCGAATGGTCCCTCCTCCCACCATGTAGCCCAAATGATTAGCCTCTGTTAGCCAGAAGTAACATTTCTTAGGATTAATTCAGCAGCGTTCTTTCAGCTTAAGGGTGAATCACATACTCGAGGACATCAAGGGGAAGTGCATTTAAAAAGTGAAACCAGGAAGCTCTTCTTTATGCAAAGAGTTGTGGGACTCTGGGAAAAACTACTGAGACATGGAGTTGAAGCAGAAACCTGGACAACGTTCAAAAAGTGCCTGGAAGAGATGGTGTGACAGCTTAGCTATTAGCTAAACAAACGGGCCTGATGGACTGAATAGTCAGCTCTCGTTTGTCAGATTTCTTATGTGGGTTCTCATGTTTCTAATTCGGACAACGGTTTCACACAGAGCCTGAAGGACGACTCGAATGTGCTTCACGTGGTCTTCCCAAGTACCAGAATAGGTGACCCCATAATCCAGACAGGACACACTATAGGCATTGAGGGGTCGTAGTACTCTGGAAGGCAGCAGGTGCCCCGTGCAAGTCAAATGGGAGGACGCAGTATTGCCAGTGTCCACTAGGGGAACTGAACACATGTTTTTTCCTTGCCGGATTCTGTTAAAGAAATTTGTCAGTCATCTTTCGTCATGTCAAGCATAGTCAGGTACCATCTACAGATAGCCGACGTTTACCTCGACGAAACAATGAAGTGGCCGCAAATAAAGTCAGATGATGGTGCAGGTCTGATAGACTATGATGCTGTTCTTTCTAGCTGGATGAACGTTATGTCCGATGTGAAGAACGGACAAGAATTTGACAGCAGTGCAAACACACATACCACACTCTCAGCTGTTAGACCGGTGGCTAAATACAGCCTGTGATATAGAAGACAATGAACACCGAAGTCGGTGACTTGCTGACCTAGCTGACTTTCTACATCGACGGGCTGCCTTGTATGTCTGTAGTACTCGGGTGGGGGGGCCTGAGTTAGCCAATCAAAGGGGTCATTCTGCTTGACTTCTCATGACATCGACAGGCTGAAAGATTTCTGTGTCCAGTGCACGGTAGAGTCTATCAAAGCCATACATCCAAGAAGGGACAAAGAAAAGTCACCCTTGAAAAGTGTCCTGAGATAAAAGCAGTTTACAAACTTCATAGATACTGAAGATAAGGGGACTCAACGATGGCAGTCTGTGCATTCAGTAAGGTCTGTCTACTTTACAATAAGTGTGTGTGTGTGTGTCACTGTGTGTGTGTTCACCCTGCAATGGAGTGCCGTCCTGTCCTGGGATTGTTCCTGCCTTTCGCTTGATGCTTTAGGGATTGACCCCAGCCACCCTACGACCTGAATAAGGAACTAAGAAAATGGATGGATGAGTGTTGATATGTGAGTCTGTGTGACTAACAACATTAAAATGAGCAGTGAAAGTGGGGGTCCGCAGCAGCCTTCTGTCACTGATCGCCATCACAAACAAGTGACAAAGAAGGACAATTTGATTCTGTCACACAGCAGCCATCTTCTGTCACCAAAGTGTCACTTGTGGCCATCAAGATGCTGATTTAGGGTCTCAAAGGTGAAGACCCTCAGACTGAAGTCCTCTTTTATCTCAGAGCTGTGTGTTGATTACAACAATGGCTGTCATGTGTGGTCTCTTTTATTATTTTCTTGTCCCTATTTAACAATGTCCTACGTGTCACACATTCCTGCTGCTCACAAATTTCCCTCTGTGATAATAAAAGTCTTCTGCTGTCCTGAAGAGTAAACGCCACACATGCAAAGAGAGAACATGGAGATTCAGCACCGGCAGTGACCGGGCGAAGGACTGGAACAAGAACACTAAATCAAAAGGGCAGAAGTGCGGACCACCACATCATAATACACAAGGGGGTCTGAAATGAGGGGGCAACTCTTAAAGTGGAACAAGTAAAGCATCAGCTGAGCAGAGCAGAAATAAAGGAGCTGAAAGTCCGTCAGGAATCGGCTTATACAGTGCAGACCATAATACCTTAACACACAATTTATGGGTCACGTTTACTGGTGTAATCATACCTCACATGAAAAAATAAAGAAACAAACATCTTTTCATAAAATAGTTGTTTTTATTTCACAAACATTTCACTTTCTTGTTCTTCACATCACCACAGAGGACCATTTTGTCTCCTCAGGTCCACCATAAAGTGATTAAGCAGACATGGAGTGGACAATCCAAAGCCCCAAACCTCCACCAAAGCACTGGGAGCTTGTCCATCACAGGCCACGGGGAGAACACGAGAACTGCAGACATTTATCAGGCTGCTTTGGAACGGAGAGACCGCCGTGAAGGCTCTGCATGGACACATTGATTGGGCAGTCGCTCAGCGGCCTTTGGATTCTCAGCGTTGGCTTTACGTCTTCATGGATTATTGATGTGTTTTATGGTGTGCCGCGGACTGTGAGATGTCAGAATATTTTTATTATTTACTGATATGACAATGTGATGACAGGGAATCTTACATCCACCATTGTACAATCATTAAAAACTGTTAAACAGATAAGCATTAATGAAGTACAGAAATTTGTGTTTTATTGTGTGCTAAATTTGCATAAAATACTATACTGCAGCAAACCTACTAGTTGGGATAACACTTTGGATTACAAAAAGAAAGTGAAAACTTTTAACAATTATAAAACATACTTTTAAAGAGCCATAACAGGCAGAGTTTTATTGACATTCAAATGTAATTCCTTTATTAAAGGTTTAAGTTTCTCTGTTTTCTAGAATTGAGCACAATGCTGTTCTCTGAAGTATTAATTGTGTTCTCTATGAGGTGAGCAGCTGCGGCTAATGAGACTTCACAAATATTAACTCTTTTAGGGCGGATGTCGACTTTTGTCGACAGGAGGGGTTGAGGGCGCATGTCGACAAAAGTCGACATCCAGGGATAGAGGGCGACAATCAGCTGTTAATGGTGACAAAACTCACTGTCACGTCACAGGCATTCCCTCTGTGCTTGGAGGAATGCTAGACTTGTTGACTCAGCAAATGATCCTAGCGTGTGCGTGAGTTGCGAAATGTAAACAAATACAAAGACAAGATGGCATCAACATCTCACGAGGGAGAGAAGCGAGTCGAGAAAAGAAAATACTCGTCAGATGACATTTTGCGCATTATCGCGGAGTCGGACTCTGATTTTTCAGAGTCGGATTTCATAGACAGTGATCAAGAGATTGAGGAAGAGATTGAGGAGCCGGCATCAGCCGATCGGAGACCAGCCGATGCCGCCCCAGCTGCTCAGCTGGCAGCTGAGCGCATTTGCGCTGCCTACGGCAAGGTTCGCATGGGAGGAATACCCAGAAATTGATCCATGGGAGCCGATCTGGCTACCTGACTTCACAAGAAGGCACGGCTTGCTGCTGGACACAACGGATTACAAGCCGCTGGACTATTTCAAACTGTTTTTTCCTGAGGCAGTTTTTCAGCTGATATCTGACGCGACAAACAGGTATGCAGAACAATTTTTTGAATCGCGGGATGCGCTCGCTCCACGTTCTCGTTTTTCGAAGTGGAAACCCACAACAAAAGACGAGATGAAGGGCTTTGTGGCATTGCAGATAGAGATGGGACTGGACTGGTGATATAATTTCAGGGAGCATTGGTCCACACGTACTTTGTCACCGGGTGGCTTTGGACAGGTTATGCCGTGTGATCGGTACGTGCTGCTGCAAAGCTTCATTCACTTTTGTGATAACAAGAAGCAAATCCCAAGGGGTGAGCCAGGCTATAACCCCATGTATAAAGTTCAGCCCCTGCTTGACATTGTGGAGCCGACATATAAACAATTTTATCAGCCTGGCCGTGATTTGTCTGTGGATGAATCAATGATAAAATATAAGGGACGGCTTTTTTTCCGACAATATATGCCAGACAAGCCCACCAAGTATGGCATAAAAGATTTTGTACTGGCAGAAGCAAACACTGGTTTCTGCCTGAAAGTAATTACTTACACTGGAAAGCATTCTTTTCAAAGAGAGAACTGTCCTTTGACAAGTCAGGTTGTGCTGGAGCTGCTTCAGGGATATGAACATTTGGGACATGTTGTGTACTTTTGGACAATTTTTATACATCACCAGAATTGTTCATGGAGCTACAGAGCAGGGGAATTGGAGCTTGTGGCACAGTGAGGATGAACAGGAGACACAGGCCTTCACAGTTGAAGCCAGACAGGCTGAAGATGAAAAGAGGGGACAATCCTGTTTTCATGCGGGCGGATAACTTGGTGGCATTGGCATGGCATGATGTCAAACGGGTCACTTGTCTTACTACAGTTCACGCCAACAATTTATGTGAGAAAACAATTCATTCAAAGGGAAACCCAGAAGGTAGGAAGCTGGACAAGCCTGTTGCACTTGAGGAATACAATTGTAAGATGGCTGGAGTTGATCGACTGGATCAGATGCTGGGGTCATACGCTTACAGCCATAAGTCCACCAAGTGGTACCACACTGTGTACCATCGCCTGCGTGAGATTGCACTCACAAATGGATATATATTATTCAAGCAGGCAAACAGTGACAGCACTATGACTGCGGCAGATTTCCACAAGAAGGTGGTTGACAGCTTGCTGGAAGAATATGTTGGAGTGCCTTTGGCAAAGCGAGGAGGGCCATCACAAAGAGCAGTGCCAGACAGGCTGACTGAGCGCCACTTTCCTGCCACATATGAGGACAAAAAGTACAAGCCTGACTGTGTTGTGTGCAGCAATAGACAACTGAAAAGGAGGCACCAGTGCAACACGTATGGTAAGGAGTGCAACGTGGCAATGCATGCAATTGGCTACTTTGAGCGAGATCAGACTTTGCAGGACTTTGCCTTGTAACATGTACAGTATGTGCAATAATATATTAAATTATATAGTATGCAGGCTCAAACAAAATGCAAAACAGTTATATTAGTCAAAAATAAATATTTTTTGTTGATTTGATATGTTAAACAATTGTTTTGTGTTCTTTTTTTAAAAAAGTTAGTTTCTGGAAAAATATTCAGCCCTGGGAGAAAAGAAAAAAAAAAATTAGCCCTAAAAGAATTAACAAACGTCAGTTTAAAGCAGCAAATCCTACGTTTAATTGTGGACATCAAACCTCATTTGACCTTCTCTGTCGTCCATTTCAGTTCCTCACAGTCACCTCAGTGTCATTTAGTGAGCCAGCAGTGTGAGGAGTGAAGGCCGACTGCTCCGTCTGCACTCGTCTGTCATCTGCTGCCTTAGTGAGGAGTGCGGATTAAAGTGCAGGAATAGGAAACATCAAATTAAAGTGAAAAGTGTATCATGATACAAAACTAAAGTAATTAAGGATCAAGTATCTTATAGGATTTGACTCTTAAACAAATCCCCACCCGCCTGACCAAAGCTGAACAGAATTCCTTCAGAACTCGGCTGTGGAGTTTTTAGTGGTGAAATCTGAAAGTCTTTCCAGACTGTAACTCCTAATATGAAGAGATGTTTAAATTTTACAGATTTTGGGTAAAATTCTACACATTACTTAACAATCTATGATGAGATAATTAGTTCTGTCTCAAAATGAAGGAACTCAGAATAATCATTTTACAATAGAAAAAGAAAGGAAGCAGCCAAGAAATCCCAAAGTTTATGCATCAGCTGCTGGAGTCTCCTACATTTACAGTGCTGTTCATTTCAGATTCTAATAAACAGAAGTTTTTTGAAGGTAAGTGTGGTGAAATAAGCAATACTCAAACAGTTGTCACACACGTACGTGCACATGGGAGGCAGCTGAATGGCCTAAAGGAGGGCAATTCCACGCCAGACCAGGGGGTGGCGAAGTGCTCTGACGCTTTTCCCCTTTTCTCTGCAGACCCATTACAGGAAATTCTACCTGACTCTGATGACATCACTTCCGGTTCCGGCCCCGTTGACATCACCTCTGGTTCCAGCCCTGTTGACGTCAGTTCCTCTGCCTCACTATAAAACCGCCATTTTTGCATTATGAAAGACAGTTCCTCTTCGACCTCCAAAAGATTTGTTTTTCTTTGCTTCAACAGCTACCTACAATACATGGGGTGGCTACCCCAAACCTTCTTTGACTTCTTTTTGCCTTTCTTGTCTTTTTTGTCTTCTTTCTGTCTTTCTTGGTGTGACATTGACGTAGTTGGTAGGATAGTTGGCTCCCAGAAGTCCCAGAAGCAGGACCTAGAAATCCAGGAAGGACCAACATCCATTAACAATCAGGTGGGAGAGTACCATCATCGAGTTGCTGGAGGTAGGATGTGTGCCACGGTTCGGGAAGACCAGGTGCAAGCCCCGTCCCCAAGGGTTATAACTGAACAAAGTAGATCCGAAGAGGAGGGTGCGGAAAAGACCCACAGAATTGGGCTGGTCCTGACAGGGAAGACCCAGGGGACTCTTTATGGCCTCTCGGAGGAGAGTGCCGCCCTCCCCACCAAGGCAGAGCCCTTGGCTAAATGTGGGGGTGCCCCAGACAAGCAAGTGAGAATAATAACATGGTGGAGATTTGACCCGGTGCAGCCAACCCACTCACAGACATTCTCTCTATGAGCCTAAGCAGGACATTAGCTAAGAGCAATAGAAAACAGTGCCCACCAAATAGTGGAGCAGGTCGTCTGCTATTTGTTCCTGAATGGCCTGCCTGAGCATATCGCCCTGCCAGTTTGGGGACAACCAAATACAAACATGATCGAGCTGACAGAACTCGTCATAATGTGTGAGGCTTGTCTGTCTCTTAATGGCTGAATGGCTCTGTGTGTTCTGCTTCTCTTCCTTCCTGGTTCTTCTCTTCAGTCCAGCAGATGACAGAATGAATACTTTAACACTTTAAGCTGATGACATTTTAAAGCTTGTTAGGGCCAATCTGGACACCCCAGCCCCTCTCTGTCTAATGTCACTTTGACAGACCATATCAATACACATCCACGAGGAACACAAAGAGCGTGGACTATTAGATATGTTTTCAAACAGGAGATGGCATAAACTTTACTGACCATATTTAACTTGCTTCACGTGCCTCAAGTACGACTGTATGACCAAACTTAGACAAATGAAACAAGATATATAAGCCTTAAGCTACATTTCTCTTAAACAAGAATTTGCATTTTCTTTAATATAATTTTTTCTCTATTTTTGTGTAAACTGTTTAACTTTGAAATTTTACTTTTTAAATTAAAATATTTTATCTGTGGAATTATTTGGAACACACGTCAAGAGCATCACTTTAGTACATGTGGAAAGTGCAGTACATGAAAACTCGAACATCACCCTTGACAAATTCCTCATCCACATCAGTGCATCTGGCGAATAAAGCAAATTCTCTGAAGGGAGACACTTTAACAACTTCATCAGTGGAGCGGATTGTGTAACTTGCAACTCGTCAGTCTGTGGTTAGGGGAAAAGAAAAGCCATCAGGGGTATAAATTAAATTAAGCTCAATGCGAACTGCAGAAACCTGAGACGAGAACTGACACCAGAGAGCAAAGTCAAGGAATTTAACACAAAATGACTTCAGCTGTGTGTGTTTATATAATGGCATTTCACCTGAACAGACATCACAATCAGGAAATACGATGAGCTGAATCAAATTTAGGATCTGAGTAGACAATCACAGCACTGTCTGGGATTAGTGACACGGCTTGACACAAAGAACTTTCACTTGTTGAAATTAACAAGCTAACATTTATCTAAATGCACAGATATAAAACATCAAGGGCCTCATATATAACGCCATGTGTAGAATTCACAGTAAAACAAAGTGTACAGATAAAAGTGGAAATGTGCTTATGCACAAAAAAATCCAGATGCATAAATCTGTGTGTATGCCAACTTCCACGTTCTTCCACTACATAAATTCTGGGCAGCATGAAATGTAACGCACGTACATGCGCCGACTCCTCCCAGAATTATGCCTCTGGAACAGTAGCACTGCTTTGACGCTGGGTGCCACCAGTTTGGAAAACCAACTGGGAAATTGAGTACGCAAGGGGATGTGCTGGCATGAGAATGTGTGTGGCTTTAGACCAAGTTAAGTGTGGAATCAGGCGTACGCAGCATTTTTGTACATACGCACCATTTATGCATGAGGCCCCAGGCCTTTGTTAATGATCACTTAAAGATACTTGTGTTCAAATTCTCACTAAAGCATTCATTACAAAGAAATAAAATATCAAAACACATGAATGAGCGCACACCTCTGTATTGTGTTGTTAGATTTTTAAATGACTTACCAAGATAGCCGAACACTTTCTGTGTATGAAGTAGAAGGAGCCATTGTGTTCTACAACAACCATGCAGCCATTTGACAAATGCAAGAAAAGGAAAGCCGTAACAATTTGTGATGTGCCTCTCAAAAGGAATAAATGTGAACTAACGCAATATTTATATGAGCATAAATAAGAACAGCGAGAAACAGCAGGGCTGAAAAGTGAAGACATTCAGTGCAATCTGCAGAAACCCAAGAGCAGAACTTGACATCAGAGAGAAAAGGAACGTTAAGTGTGACAGTCGCCGTGATGTCTGTAATGACATTTCACTACAATACACGTCAATATGTAATAATCAGGAATTAAGATGAACTGAATCAAATTGATTAATGTCAAAAAATAAGAATGTTCAGCAGATAGTTAAAGCATTGCTTAAGATTAATAAAATACAACTAAGAATTCATTTAAAGCATCAAGACCCTAACTTAATAACATCGTTGTGATGATAAATTCTCATATCGGCTTTTCCTATTCAGTCATTTTAGATAACTTGATGCTTCATCGTTTTATTGATTTTCTTTTTGTGTTTTTCTTACATCCTTTTTCTAATCTCATGTTTCAAATAAACAGTCGTGGTCAAGTCCGACTCTGTCCTGGCAGCACTGGGCAGTAGCCTGCTGTGAGTGCCTTGTGCCAGGAGGACATCGGCTGGGATTTCAATGTTAGTTATAACAAATCAACTCACCAACATGTCAGACGATTTACAGACAAAGTCACAGCAGTGCTTAGCAGTCCTGTTGGTTTATTACGGGACTGATTATCAGACATTTTAATAATTAAACACAATTCATATAAAGAATATTGATGTGGAGTAAGGAACACAAGCAGTTCACCAGTAACAATATGAGAAACAAAAGAGTACAAATTATTAATACAGAAAATGCTTAATTTACAAAATTGCTGACAATGTACACGTGTTCTAAAGTGACTTTAGCTGCAGGTGGAAGCTCCTGTCGCACTTTACACAACTGTTGTTACAGTTCTGCCTTTGTCCAGAAACGCCTCCATAAGCTTTATGACCACAGTCTTGGAAAGTCTTTCTCTCGTGGGACGACTGGAATCTTTTCCTGAATAAGGAGTGGCATTGCATATGTAGTTTGTCAGCAGGCCTGTGTCGATCAAACACAAGGAGCTCTGCAGTAGGAAGATAAGTAAATACATCAAGGTAAATAACATTTGATCTGGCTTTTACATTAGTAACATATACATTTTTTTTATATAAAGACCATCACAAAACAGAATCGCAAACTGAATTTTTCAAGATACATTGGCGAGCTCTGTAAGCCGTGCTGTTTCGTTTAAGGACAGGTGTGAGGCAGACTGACTGGCAGGATGACGCCAGACCTCATCCTGTATCTAAACGGTGCCATCTTTCACCTTTACGCCTGGTGCAGCTTACTGTATATGTGAGTGGATGTTTCTTGTGGGATGGGTTTCTGTTGTCTTTTTCCGATGCAGAACCCTGATCCTCATCTGAGTTCACCTCTGTTATAGCTCGTCTTTATTTGAAAACAAGCAGTGTCATATTGGGGGGAGCATGAACACGACTGAGAGAATAAAACTGAATAATGAAACAAAATGCTAACGTTTACAAGTGCCATATATTTACAGCGGCTGTTACAGATGCAAATCAATTGTATGTTTTTATTCTATAATAGTCATAATAAGAGATGCTCACTACTCAAAAAGGTAAATCTAGGAAGGACCCGGAATCAGACCCACAACCTCTTGATTATCAGTCAGCAGTTCTTACCGCTGCACCACCCAAGCAGTCATATCAACGTTGTACCCTAACCTGATTTCTTTTTTCTTCAGTTATTTTCTTGAATAAAAGCGCACTTGTTTTGTTATATTTGTACCTTTTGTGAAACTGTTTATTTGATATGCGGACTTTAGGCTTCTCACATTATACACTTCATGTCTACATTTTGACAATTATTACTAAAACATGAAAAACGTTTCTGATTTAGATATGTGTTCAACAATCCCTGCCTCGCATTTCCTGACATCCTACATTTACACAGATTGTTGTAGACACGGAACACAAGTGAAATGTATGTATTCCAAATAATGATATTTTATTTACCCTCTACAATTCCAGGCACCTCACACCCAGATAAACAGACTTGAGCTATGAGAATCTGTGCGACTTGAGCTGTGTCGGTGGGGTGATGTGATAGCAGGCTTCTGCTGCTTGTGCTGATTGACACATTTACAAAACAAAAGACACAGATGGAGAGGTGCAAAGGAATTTAAGGTGGGCCAGGATTATGAGTTTCTTCGTAGGCTTCAGGGATTCTAGTTTTAATCATCATTTTATATTTTTAAACAAGTAACCGACTACCACTGAGACACACAGACAGTCTGCAGTGCGGCCCAAGCTGCTGTTATTTGTGCTCTTCAGCAATGATAGATAGATAGATAGATAGATAGATAGATAGATAGATAGATAGATAGATAGATAGATACTTTATTAATCCCAAGGGGAAATTCACATTCTCCAGCTGATACAATAAACAATATTAAATTAAAGATTGATAATAATGCAGGTAAAAAACAGACAATAACTTTGTATAATGTTAAATGTTAACGTTTACCCCCCCGGGTGGAATTGAAGAGTCACATAGTGTGGGGGAGGAACGATCTCCTCAGTCTGTCAGTGGAGCAGGACAGTGACAGCAGTCTGTCGCTGAAGCTGCTCTTCTGTCTTGAGATGATACTATTTAGTGGATGCAGTGGATTCTCCATAATTGATAGGAGCCTGCTGAGCACCCGTCGCTCTGCCACAGATGTTAAACTGTCTGGCTCTTTGCCAACAATAGAGCCTGCCTTCCTCACCAGTTTGTCCAGGCGTGAGGTGTCTTTCTTCTTAATGCTGCCTCCCCAGCTATCAGAAATATTAACATTGTAAAAATCGAACCCTTTCTCCCTGAGGACACATGTTGAAGAATCAGCCTCTGAGGTTCACAATTTAAATATTCATATTTGAGGAGCATCCAGTTAATAGTTGGGCTTTGAATTATATGTAGCACACGTTAAGTTAGGCCGTCTAGCCACCGAGGCTTCATTTCTCTGGTTACAAATAAAACATTACTCTAATACAAGCGTTACCTAAAGCTTTACAAACGACAACAAATCAAAGCCGATTTTACAGTAACTTATAATCAATTCAAATCTTACAGCAAAAGTAATCTCTAAAGATTAATAATAAACTGCGGTCAGACTAAGAGATCTGAACCCTTATTCCATCATTGGCTAATTTATTTAACAATTATAATCTGGTAAAAAAACACTTAAAATAATAACCATAAATGCATAATTAATGCATAAATTAATATTAAGCTTAAAAGACCTACAATTCACAATGAATCAAATTTAACAATCAAAGTCAAACATGAAGCTTTATACTTGTACAGGATATTTATTCTGCTTTGCTCGACTATACTCAGTTTTTATTTTTCTCCAGCTCTATTGTCTTGCAGGACCAGACGTGATTGTGAAACAAGAATAAATGCTGGAGGACAACCAGTTAAGAAGTTTGTAGTGAACAGCAGCCAAAGGTTACACCCATGTGGCTTCTTCTGTAAACTCCTGCCTCCAATTTCTCCAGTCTGCGCACTTTAAACCACCACAGGGACATAAAGGTCATACATTCAGTAGCTCAGTAGCACAAGGTAACTGACACCGAATGATTCATTTGTACTTTTTAAAGAGGGCTGTGATAGAGGAGACAGATACTTGGCTCCACGCATTTGAGAACTGCTTCTGTCTGCTGCAATATCTGCCTGTCATTTTGACGATTGCATCTCTAGATGACATAACAGTGAACAGAGTCTAGATAAGCATTGTGGTCTATAAACGACATGTTAAAACACTGTGGCTATTCTGACATGGCTTGTTTGTATTTCTGATTAGACAGTAATGTTAACTTTCTTTAGTTATTCATTTAGACGTGTAGTCAGAAGGTGGATTCTGTTGATTCAGGTGTGTTGAGTACTGAAATCTTCATTGTCTGTGACTCTTCTTCATCATCTATCTTAACGACATTCTTTTTAACCTCCTTTTGATTGGCTGTGACACATCGTTTATGTCAAATATATTTTTTACAATTCATATTTTCATGACTGTGGTGGGCTGGATGGGATTTTTTCTTGAACATAGCTGCCTATAATTCAGCCTCACATTGACTTTGACACTATCGTTGTAACTGAAGAGCGGAGGCCACACTACGACAACATATCATTCACTCTTGCTGCTAGTCCATTGACGTCTTTTAAAGCCAATGTCTATTCGGAGTGTACAGAAAGGTTTTTCTCCTTATGACAGGTTACGTTAATTTTTAACACATGCAGTGTGCTCTCTGCACAGACAACACACGTATGGATTTTATTGGTCTCTTTAGGTGACTTTCTGGCTTCATTCAGACGTTTGTTCTCTGACGGAGCAGTTTAACACGAGCACCACGGCTCTTTGCAGTTCACAATCATCCGCCCCTAATTTGATTGAGACATTCGATTGGTTTACAAATGTGACACACAGTGAGACGTCTCATTGTTCCCACCTACTTTTAAAAGAAGTCACAGTCACATGCATAAGGTTATGTGCTTTCTATACATTTAAAAAAAGACATGGAAGAAATTCCAAATGTTTCCATTTTTCAAACCAAGTCAGTTGTTAAGTATTGATATCTTGTGATTACAAACACATTGTAAATTAGTTTATATATGTCATCTTTGAATAAAAATGATGAGATTCGGGCATTTTAAATGAAAGCCAGCTTTGCGCGATAGCTCAGCATGACCTTTCACCCCCCATGGGTGGGTTCCTCTGAAAAGGAAATGCCAAGGGTGGCGCAAAGGCAGAGTGGTGGCTCTGAGGCTACAGATCTGCACTGGCAATCAGAAGGTTGCCGGTTCAAATCCCGTAAATGCCGATAGGGTCTCTGCTTCGTTGGGCCCTTAACCTGCAATTGCTGAGCGCTTTGAGTAGTGAGAAAGGCACTATATAAATGCAAAGAATTATTATTATTATTAAGCTGGTGTGGTTGCCATGTGTTAAAGTGCCCTGTGAATGCGTCCTGGAAGACTTTATATTTATGACACAGCTTAGCTATTAGCTAAAAAAACAAGCTTGATGGACTGAATGGTCTCCTCTCGTTTGTCAAGTGTCTTGTGTATCTTATATATACGTATGAAAGACCAAATGATAGTAAACATTAAGTTCCATGTCGTTGATTTTGTTTTGATTTATGCCCATATTTATGTGAATAGAAAATATATTCTCACCTTGAGAAAAATGCTACTAGGTATATGTGATAAAATGATTATGTCCACATCCCTTTGTTGTCACAAAAATGTGTTGTAAACATGGACAGTGCAGATCAATAGTAAGCAACTGTCTTGGCTTGAATAATGAATGTATTGGGTACGTTTTTTAGTTTTTCCTCCGTGCCCCATACTCTCCATTATAAAGCACCAATAGATGCTCTTTGAGAGGAAATCACTAGACACATTTTCTCTCTAATGTTGTGTTTGTAAAGAGGCTGAAGTGTATGTGTGTGGTGTACCTTACAAGTGAACATTTCATCGTAGTACTCAGGAAAACAACAATAAACAAGGAAATAAATGTCAAATACACTGTAATATTAAGAGGAAACCACAGTCTCATCTCCTTACAGCTAAATAAAATCCAAACTGTGACTTGACACAAATGAACAAGCACGAAACAAAATAAAGTGGAGTCTGCCCTTTCAGCTGAGTGTGAAGTGACATTTTTCCACTTGATTAGATGTTAAAAGCACACAAACCAAACATTCTTAGTTTCACAGACTGATCTTTGCCACAGGGTCTTTGCTGTAGAGCAGGGGTCTCCAACTCCGGTCCTGGTAGGCCGCACTGGCTGCAGGTTTTCATTCTAAACCTTATCCTAATCAGCGAGCAGTTTTTACTGCTAATTAACTCCTTTTCCCTTCATTTTAATAGCCCTGTTTTTAAGGATTCAGTCCTCTGAATTGATTCATTTCTTCATTAAATGGCAGCTGTGGATGCTAGAGTTTGCTTTTGCCCCTTTAAACCCAACAAACAGACGCACAGCACACAGGTTAAAAACAATCAGAAGTATTTTAATGCTTCTTCTTCTTTGAATAGTACCTGTCAGCACCACAGCCACCAATAAACAAACAAATATTAATAATAATTCATTACATTTATATAGCGCTTTTATTAAGCACAATAATCACAAATCTCTCCTCCACACCTCCCAGCAAGCGTTGTCCACCTCCTCCCGACTCTGGCTCGCTTGCTGGGTTCCCAACAGTCCTTTATATAGTCCTTGACCCAGAAATGCTTCTGCTCTTCCATCCATGTGACCTGCCAGCACTTCCAGGTCAGATGGATAATCCCAGTCCTTAAACCAGCCCGGAAGTACTTTGGTGCTTCTGTCCTCATGACTTCCTATTACTATAAGGAAAGTATGACTCCCAAGGTCCTTTCATAGCAGCTCCTGGTGGAACCTACAGCACCCAGCAGGGCTGGGATTGCGAACTCCAAGTTCCAGGATTGCCTGTGGGAATCTGCGGCACCGCTATACACCAGGTGAGCTGCCATCTAGTGTCTTGGGGGAGGCAGTGTCCTACAAAAGCTTTCCCCATCCTTTCATCTCAGGGGCATCCCGGCTAGGTTGAACTGCCGGCCGTCTCTAACATTGCCCCTCCCTCAGCTGAGCACCGTAGGGTGAAGCGTCCAGTCCCGCAAGGGTTGTCCTTCTCCAGGAGGGGCTATCTGCAGCAATTGGACTGTGGCTTTGTCCTGAAAAACAACAAAAGGACAATTGTGAGGAAATATTGCACCATTGCTTGCTTTTAATGACCTCCCCAGTTCTCCATGGTCATTCTCTCCATATATGGCCTGACCAGCGGCATTCAGAGCATAGCCGCCTCCCTCCTGACATTCATACCCCGCGGATTTGGAAGCAGGCTGGGAACGCTTCCTCAGCCCCTCGGCTCACTGAGAGTGGACCGTCTCTCCCTCCACGTGGAGACCATCCTTCTAACACACGGAGCTCGCAGCTCTACAGGCTGTAATATCAGAAGGTTCCTGCTTTTCTCTGAGGATCTCCTTTTTTATCTGGGGTGTATTGCCAATCTTGCCCCAGCGGGACGTCTGGAAGAAGGACGGACCGGGAGAGGGCCACTGTCTTTCCCTGTGTCCAAGAGGGCAGCCCCCGTGGGCAGTATTTGGGCCAGGGGAGCTTATGAGGAGGAGTGGAGGCGGCTGAAGAGTAGAGAAAAGGATTGGGTTTGTGGTTTGTGCACGATATTGTGTGGTGTGTAATAAACGGTGCGTGTTTTTGTACATTGGGAGTCTGTGTCTGCCGGTGCCGGGATATATAATATATATATATATATATATATATATATATATATATATATATATATATATAATAAATATATGTTTATTTCTCACAACACTACACAGCACAAACACAGTACACAATGTAGCCCAAACACAGCTCACAGTCCTTTTCTTCTCAGTCTGTTGCCACCTCCACTCCACTCCTTGCAAGCTCCGTCCTCTTCCACCAAACTCCAGCTCCTTGAGTGGTGGCCACAGGCTCCTCTTATAGCCCACCTGGAAGTGCTTCTGGTGGTAATTAGCCTAATTAGGCTGCACTTCTGGGTGTGGAACCATCACAGTCCAAACAGACTCGTTAAGTCGTTCTGCTCCCCCTGGCAGTGACCACGGAACCCAAAAGGCATGAGCTTTGGTGTTCAATGATTGTGGCCCTGATACCGCCCAGGGGAGCTGCTCTCTTGCGTCCAGGGAAAGATAGTGCCCCTCTCCGGGGGCCTCATGCATGACGCCGTGCGTAGAATTTGCACTATAACATAATGTAAGCACAAAAGCGGAAATGTGCTTACGCACAAAAAAATCCAGCTGCATAAATCTGTGCATTTGCCAGCTTCCACATTCTTCCGCTACATAATTCCCGCTCAGCGTTAAAATTAACGCACGTGCACATGCCTGCTGCCCCACCCCAATATGAAATCCCCAAATCAATATGAATAGCAAAAATAAATAGCAAAAGCACGAGGGAAAATAGAATTTCAGCGAATATCAAGTGGAGGCAAAGAAAAACATATTATTTGTTGGTTTAAACAGTGGTATAAACAACAAAAGGAAGTTGATCGAGTGACATAGCGTGACGGAGAAACTCAAAAGCTCTAGTTCACAAAGTCGCACAGTGCCCGAAATTGTTACATATCAAAGTTGGCGTGAAAAGGCGAGTCGTAGCCCACCATCTGAGTGTCATATGAAAGCTTATTAGGGTACAGAGAAAAAAAAAGGCACACAGTGGGAAAAAAGCTTGAAATGTCAACTTTAATCTCTAAATTTCCACTTTAATCATGTGGTTTATTTTGTCATTAAAGTAGAACATCATAAACTTCATCTTAAAATTGTTTAATTTACAAGTTTCTCATATCCCATCGTAACTAAAGTAGCATGTTAAATGCTTTGTTTTGTATTTGATCTTCTATGTGCTCTATGTGTGTGAATCACTACGTGCTTCCGGGCTTTCTCTTCATCCGACAGGACACAGAATCCATGACATTTGTGATATTACAGCTCTTTGAATAATTAAAATACTGAGATGTATACGTGATATCATTTTCATGAATGTTATGTTATTGAACATTGATTGTTCATGTCTCATGCAAGATGCTTGCTGCGCCATGCGCGACCTTCAATGAAATACTTTATTGTAGCAGTACTGTCTCTTTTCAAACGTACTAACCTCCAATTCCTGTCCTTCCTTTTCTTTCTTCAAATACCCAATCGCCACACAATCAGCTCTGTAATAGACGTTAAGCCATCTGTAAGCTTAGAATGCTGATTCTTCAAAACTTTTAAGGAACATTGAAATATCTTCATAGTAAGTGTTTAATTATTCTATCCATCTATCCTTCCAGTGATGCGTCAGCACCACAAAGAATACAACGCGAGGCAAGAACAATCCGTGAATATAGAACCAGCAGCTCACTAGCGCTGCAGCACCGCATCATCACATGTTCAATTATTAGCAATATAGATTATTTAAATGAAGTTAAAGTTTTATCTCTATAATATAATAAACATATTTTGCTACATTTCATTTTAAAAATGATATCGTCATCATATGTAAATACGCACTTTATAAAGTGGTGCAGGTTGTGCAATATTATAACTATATCGCAAGTTTACAGTGAGGTAATTGTACAGCTGCGATTCCCCACTCTGATACAGTGATATAAATACTCTGAGTGGTGCAGTGAGAGTAATATGTAAAATGATGATCCGATGTGGCAATCCCTAATGGGAGCAGCTGAAAGAAAAAGAAGAAGAAGAAGGTGCAGTGAGAGTAACAACGCTAAAGCAGCTATTGTATTTAGAATAGTTTCACCATTCTGTGGAACATTATATTGTTACAGGTTAATTACAATTAGATGCCTTAAACTAATAAACAATATGCGGTTAATTTCAGTGTATTTATAAAGCCGTGTCAGGGATGTGGATCTAAAAACGAAAGGGTAACCACACTGGAACAGTAGCACTGCTTTGAGTGCCGCCAGTCTGCAAAACCGAGCGCAGAACTTGTGTACGACAGGGTATGAGCTACCGTGCAAATGGGCATGGCTTTATGCCAAGTTCAGGTTTTATACATCGTGATTTGAGCGTGGAAACGTTTGTACGCAACATTTTTGTGCGTACGCACCGTTTATACATGAGGCCCCTTGTCCGTCCTTCTTCCAGGCGTCCTTGTGGGGAAAGATCGCTGGTCGTCTGCCACACTCTCTATGTCAAACAGAGAGACTCTTTACTGTTTGCACTACTTTGATTTGTTTGTGACCGTCGCCAAAGTCATAAGGGTGTGACAACCCAGAAGTCAGCACCATACCACTGTTCCGACTTATCATTCCCCTCTCAACTGTATGGCTCGAGGTTACTTGGCACCCACTACTGAGTAACTGTGGGGCCATTTCACTCTTCATCCACTTTTCTTGTACGGTACTGGTTGAACTCACCATCATCATTTGGGTAAACTCCCACCCAAGTCGCTGTAGGTACTCTTCCATCTGTCTTATCGGTGCCTCGGCCGTTGCTTCCAGCTCCTCCATTATCTTCTTCATGGTAGACACCACCTGTATAAAGTTCTGTACGGGCTTGATTAACCTCTCCAACTCCCGCACATCAATAACATTTAGTTGTTCAGCCGGACACTGGCTTGGGCAATCTTCAGCTGTGTCTTCCGGCTGTGAGCCGGTGAACATGTCATCTTGGTGCACATGCGCCATCAGGTCTCACGTGGGCTTCTGAGAAATTGAGTTCCGTGGTGTGGCCACCAGCCGACTGAGATCCGCCTGTTTTAATTTGACAGCAGACTGTTCAGTCATGTCCCAGACTTCCTTACCTTCGTATGGTGAGCGGTGCTTCGCTCGCCTCCCCTTTCCCCTTCTGGGCGTCCGTGTCCATCTGGGTAAGGACAACCTAACAGATGGGATGACATTGACCTTTTCCTTCCCACAGTTCCTTGGGGCAGGTCACATGTCCTGGTTCGACAAAAAATTGGAAACCCTCATGGTCACTCGGGTATCAGTTAGAAAGGCCATCCTCATCTTCGGGATAATTCCAGGCTCTTCGCCAGTCTTTGGGATCATCTTTGTCTGAGGGATGCGCACGGGACAAAGTTTACCAACTCGTAAAAATTCTTGAGTCCCTCACTGGCACATACCTCATCCTGGACATTGTCATCCGGACGATTTCTTCCCCGAAGACGACTGCCCTTCCCTTGTCTTCACTAACTCCGACATTTCCAAGCTGCTGATCTGCCTTGTCTTTTTCTTCCCCATAATGGCTGGAAAATAAGGTGAAGGTCTGCTTGCGGCCCCTCGTGTTGCAGCGCTGTCTGTTGGATTTGCATCCACGTTAATTTTTAAAGGTTTCAGAATCCTGACAACTATGCCAGTGTGGACACTTGAGGTTGCTGTTGCCCCTTTAAACCCAACAAACAGACGTGCAGGACACAGGTTAAAAGCACTCAGAAGTATTTTACTGTTTCTTCTTCTTTGAATAGTACCTTTCAGCACCACGGTCACCAATAAACAAACAAATATTAATAATAATTCATTACATTTATATAGCGCTTTTCTCAGTACTCAAAGCGCTATCCACACAGGGAGGAACCGGGAAGCAAACCCACAATCTTCCACAGTCTCCTTACTGCAAAGCAGCAGCACTACCACTGCGCCACCTGTGGGGACTATTAAGCACAATAATCTCAAATCTCTCCTTCACACCTCCCAGCAAGCGTTGTCCACCTCCTCCCGACTCTGGCTCGCTTGCTGGGTTCCCAACAGTCCTTTAAATAGTCCTTGACCCGGAAGTGCTTCTGCTCTTCTGTCCATGTGACCTGCCAGCACTTCCAGGTCTGATTTAGAATCCCAGTCCTTTAATCAGCCTGGAAGTACTTCGGGATTTCTGTCCTCATGACTTCCTAGTACTTCCGGTCTATAAGTGCAGCATGACTCCCCAGGTCCTCTCATAGCAGCCCCTTGTGGCACCCACAGCACCCAACAGGGCTAAAATAGCTGTACTCCAAGTCCCAGGATGCCCTGTGAGAATCCGGGGCACCCCTATACTCCCGGGGAGCTGCCATCTAACGTCTTGGGGGAGGCAGTGTCCTACAAAAGCGGCCTTCCCCTGTCCTTTCATCTCAGGGGCGTCCCGGCCGGGTTGAGCTGCCGGCCGTCTGTTACACAACCAAACAGAAATGAGATGTGAAACGAGCCAACAGATGACCAGCTAAATTGGGAGGTCAACCTCCAGCCAATTTCACTCCAACCAGTTTCTTAATGAGAAGCCGTTATTGAATATCATGACCTGTTGCTGCTCTCATTCTGCCACAGCAGGCGGTTGATTTTCTGTTTTTTCTAAGACCACCATCAAGATGTTTGGGTGACCTGAGGAGATCAACATGACCGAGACCTTCACCTTTCTTTATTTTCAGGTTTGCTGGTCATGTGGCAGCTTGTTTTATCTCTCATTATTGTTTGGTACTCATTAAGGAAAAAGAAACAGCTAAGGGGTCTGAGTCACGTCAAGTAGCAACACAAGTTAATCAGCAGTAAAAATGGCTCACTAATTATGAAGAATGTTAGAATGAGAACCTGCAGCCACTGCGGCCCACCTGGCCCGGAGTTGGACAGCCCTGCTCTACTGAATGATTAACACACACACACTTTTAAAGCGTAGGTGAGGGGTTGTTGTCCTTTTTTTCCTTGTTGCTTAACCCAAGTGTACTCTGCCATGCGTGTCATGTTTACAGCTGGCCGTACTTTCACTGTCTTGTGTGGGGGGCCACAGCTACCTGATATGCTCTGACGTTCACACTTTGTTCTGAGAAATTCTGACTAACACTAGCAGGTCCACTTTGAAATATGGAGCATTGCTTCCCTCTTACTAGTTTCTTGTTGCAGGTACCAAAAGTAAATCCTGTCCCATCTGCTCCAAACCTGTGACAGTGATGACCTGCGGTGTCCCCAGTGCTGTGAGTTACATTTTAGAGGGCCAGCACCCTCTCAGACTTAGGAGAAGAGCATCAACATGTAATGTGTCATGTCAGGGTTACCATAGGGGTTTAAGGAGACGACTGATTGATAAAATCAGCCTGCATGGTCAGCTCATCTGTTTAAAAAATAATAAAATATTAGTTTGTACTTCTTGATCATTTTAGGTTATTTTATTAAGCATATATGAAATACATTTTGTCTCCCACTTCATAGAGTTTAAAGGAAGGGTAATTTTTAACAAATAACTTAAAATGCTTGAAACAAATAAGCTTAACCCCCCCACACACACACATCTTAAAGGCAACAGCAGATCTTAAAGAATAAAGTTTTAAATTGCAAGCACAACAAAGTAATATACACCAAGGAGTCTGCAGGCCTTAATTAGCAGTCGACAAACGAGACCCCAAAGTGTGGCACCTTCTGCTTGTGACAGGTGGGCTCTGGAGGACCTCCAAAGGCAGTAAACATCTTCAGCTGACCTGCTCTAAAGATGATAAGAAAAGCCAAAGACTCCAAACCCAGAGAGTCGTGTCAATTAGAGGTGACGGTGGAGCCGTTTAAAGGTGTCAGCCAGGCGCTCATTAGCCGCTTCCAGCTCCTGCTGCTCTGGGCCTGAGGGTTTGAGTCTCTCAGGCTGCAGGCTTCATGTCACAACAACTCATCCTCAGTGAGCCTCTTTAATATCACAAATACAATCTCTTTGTTTTTAGATATTTGATTGTTGAAACTCTTTGTTCATTGTGTTTATTCTTTTGTAAATAAATAAAAAGACACACATAAACACGTCTCAGTCTCTGTCCATCAGCAACATTTCAACAATTAAAATCAAAGGAGGGGGATTTTGTTATTAATATAAATCAATAAATACAGGGAGGGCCGTCTATTGGCCAAAGTGTCCAGTTCAGCTCCCTGCACAGACCCTCTGTGTAACCTCGAGGGTCTCACTTGGCCTGTCTAGATGGCTAAACAAATGTCAAATGTATTTTTTCAGTCATTTTAGGATCAGGTGTCAGTTAAATTTAAAATAAAATCAAATCCCTAATTTCCTTAATTTGTTTCATTTTGAATTGTCAGGTTTGTATTTTGCTCAGTGACAATTCTTTTAAATTCTGCATATCTTTATTTACAAATCTCTCTCTGCCCTTTGACCAAACTGTGCAGAGCTGCTCTCAGCAGTCCTAGGAATCTCTAAAATTAATCTTTTGTGATCTGTAATTATCAGAATTAAACGAGACAAATTAGAAAACATTAAGGCTTGAATATTTAACACTTCACCATTAATCTGAATGCCTTCTAAATCATTAATCATTAATAGATCAAAGCAGCTGTTCAATTATATATCTGCCATCTCAGAGAATGTGGAGTGTAAAAACAAAATCATGTAAAAAGAAAAAGGAATTTAAAAACGTGCCGACTACAAGGCTTACTGTGACTGCAGTTTTATTTTGCCTTCCTGTAAAGAAAGCCTTTGTTTTTAGCACAGCATCACCTTCATGTTTTATGTGCTTGATGCTTTTGAATGTCTAATTACAAATGTTAAGATCCTGGAATAGACAGCCAGCTTTACAGAAAATGAGAGAACAAAAGCAAAGAGCACATTAATCATAAAAACACAAAGGAGGTAACACAGAAACATCTTCATTATGTGTAATGGGCCACATAGGTTGGCAGACATTCTGGCTGGGATGGATGGCTCCTTACCTGACTAGAATGATAGGGTGAGGGTGGATGGCCTCCTGGCCTGGATGGTGAGTTCGGGAGGCCGTTATAATGGATGGACAGGGGAGACTTCTTCTCAGGGCCAGTAAACCAGATGGCGACATCCCTCTGGTGATGGACAAACGCAGGGCTGTGTGGGAGTTGAGTTTTGGTGGGCAGCTTGTGGTAATGCGCGACTGTGTGTTTTACCAAACTTAATTTAAAGAAACATTAAACCGAATATCATCATTAATAAGGGTAAAGTACGCCATCATAAAGGAAGGGTGCTTACCATTGGTGTGTTAAGGGCACTGCTGCCATCTCGACGGGTGTGCGCATTGAGGCACGGTGGGTCTGGACGCATGTGGAGCCGCTATAATGGACAGTACGGGCTCCTCTGCATGTGTTCAGTTTTACACGCCGGGGTCCTCGCAGGTGTGGCATGCCTGGAAGAGAAAGCCGACATTTGCTTTTGTAATCGAGGTTGAGTCAGAGATGGGGCTCCCGTGTTTTAAATAAATCAGGTTTGCTTACTGATGAGTCGACAACTTGTGTGTTTGAGCTCAGCGTAGCCGTTGGACATCCAGGGGGTGATAACAAGCGCATGACTCTCAGGGGTTCGATTTTAAATAGAAAGTTGCTCGGGTCGTGAACGTGCCAGCGTCTACCTGGATAGGTGCGTGGGGTGGACGGAGGTGGCGGATTGCCTGGATAATCTTGTCAGATATATTTAAGGAGTTGCCGGCCAACAGGGGTGGTCAGTGGACCTAAAGGTGAGGCAAGGGTAGGCACTGTTGAGCCGTTGAAGGGGCAGTTGTGTTATTTGACGGCTTTGTAAATATAGATTTTTTTGATAATTTTGGTAGACGTATATATATACTTATTTGGTGTTAGGATAGTTTTTCTTTTGGGATTGGGGCAATTGATTTTTTTTTTCTTTTTGTATATACACACATTTGATTTTTTTGTTTTTTATTGTGCCTTTATTTTACGTTATTTTCTCCCCATTGGAGGAGCTTCCTGAACTCAGGATGAAGAAAGAAGGAAGACCACCTTCATGCTTGGAGTGTGCGTGTGTGTAGTTTTTGTAGGAGGGCACTGTTTTTGTTGTAAACACACCATTTTCTTGTCCTTTTTGTTTTTATTAACTTTCTGAAGGAGTGTCAGTGCTTAAAGACTGTGATACAAAGCCCACCTGTCACTCCTGTGTTTTTGATGTACAGCACTCTTGTAAATGAACTTGCACCTCTCACCCTTCAATAATAGTCCATGTCTCTTCTCTCCACTGATCCTGAACTATCAGATGTCCAGAGTTTAGGTTGAGGCTGCTTTCCCACTACACGGGATATCACACAGCCCTGTTGGGGTCACTGGGTGTCACTAGGAGGAGCTGCTGGAGGCCAATTCTCCTATCACAGGGAGGTTCTGCCTGACCCAAAAGTGCTTCCTGGATCCAACGTGGTAGCACCAGAAGTACTCCGCTTCACCCAGAGAGTCTGAGTCGAGACAGCAGTGGGACAAAGCTCATCTGGTGGAGTGGAGAAGGGGAGAGTCATATTACTGGACTGTGGATCATTTTAACACTAGAATCCCTGAAGCCAACGAAAAAACTCATAATCCTGGCCCACCTTAAATTTCTTTGCACCTCTCCATGTGCAAATGTGTCGATCAGCACAAGCAGCAAGCAGCCTGCTATCCCATCAACCCACTGACGCAGCTGAAGTTCTCCCAGCTCAAGTCTGTTTATCTGGGTGTGAGGTGCCTGGAGTTGTATTGGGTAAATAATATCTCTTTATTTGGAGCACATGCATTTCACCAGCGTTCTGTGTCAGCAACGATCTGTGCAAATGTAGGATGACAGGAAATGGGAGGCAAGAAATGTTGAATACATAACTAAAACAGAAAGTTTTTTCATGTTCTACTAATAACTGGCCAAATGCTGAAGTGAAGTGTATAAAATTTGAAGAGTGAAGTCCAAATGTCAAATAAACACTTTCACAAAAGGTATAACAAAACAAGTGTGCTTTTTTCTAGAATTTAACCAAAGTAAAAGAATTTGGGATAGGGTACGACAACCCAACAAAATATATACGCAGACCTTCCTGTGTTTGATCGACATGGGCCTGCTGACAAAGTCCATGTGCAATGCCACTCCTTATTTAGGTAAAGATCCCAGTCGTCCCACTGGAGAAAGACTTTCCAAGTCTGTGTTCATAAAGCTTATGGAGCTGTTTCTGGACAAAGGTAGAACCTTAACAACAGTTGTGTAAAGTGCGACAGGAGGTTTCACCTGCAGCTAATGTCACTTCAGTACACGTGTACGTTATATATATTCATATAGTAGGCCTGTTAACTTTTGTGATTAATGTGGCCTGTTTAACGCATTAAAAAAACATTGTTGCATCCTAGGCCAGCAAAGAGGCAACTACATCAGGCAATGCTTTAGTCAGGACAGCAATTTCATGAAATTATTTTTATTATTAATATATATTTTTTTCACATTAAGAATCAATATTACAAAAATATTGCAAAAAAAAAAGTGTGAACCTAAAGAACTGCACACACGTCCAGTACCATATTTATATACTACATATAAACTAATATATATTATTTTAATATTAAATAAAATTGTATTTAAAAGTGTCCAATTACACATTTCACATGCCAGTATGTGCTACTGGTGTCCATTTCCTTGGTTTAAACCTACTGACTTACTGGAGGTGCAGGAGAGTGGGATGAAGTGGAGTTTATGGCAGTCCTGGAGCAATACAAAAAAAAAGTAGTGAAGGTAAAAATTATGCTCTTTATTTCATGTCTTGTTTCTGCAAGAAGGCTCCTGTCAATCATGAGGAATCCACTGCATCCACTGAACAGAATCATCTCCAGACAGAGGAGCAGCTTCAGCGACGGACTGCTGTCACCGTCCTGCTCCACTGACAGACTGAGGAGACCCCACACGATGCGACTCTTCAATTCCACCCAGGGGGGTAAACGTTAACATTATTAAAAGTTATAGACCGTTACACCTGCATTTTTATCACTCTTTAATTTAATATTGTTTCTTTATCAGTATGCTGCTGCTGGAGTATGTGAATTTCCCCTTGGGATTAATAAAGTATCTATCTATCTATCTATCTATCTATCTATCTATCTATCTATCTATCTATCTATCTATCTATCTATCTATCTATCTATCTATCTATCTCATATTATACTGTATCTCATAAATTCATATTATATCACATACGTGCAAAATGCATTTTCTTTGAGTGGCTCTAAATAAGTTATTAGTACTTCTGTATTTAACTCACCAATCAGCCTTACAGTGCTGACCGCCCTAATATGACAAAATTTCACGAAACAGAAGTGTAACGATTATCCCTACTCATTATTCCAGTTTGCAGAATCTTTTTCTAATATATGCAAAGAACATACCATTACCACCCAAGTAACACACAGTGTTAGTTTTTAAGCAGGATGGCTGCTACAAAGAACTTTTTTAGTGTCCCAGGACCAAAGGTGTACGTAGAGTAGTGTTTTCCAACTGTTTTTCGGAGTTGGCACACTTTTAGTAACACAGCAATCCCAATGCACACTGTGATTCTATCAACCACAAATAAATTCAATCTCTACAGTTTCTAAACTATCTGTAGCAGGGTCTCCAACTCCAGTCCTGGAGAGCTACTGTGGCTGCAAGTTTTCATTCTAACTCTTTTCTTAATCAGTGACCAGTTTTTGCTACTCATTAACTATTTCCCTTTATTTTAATTGACTTTTCTTGAGATTCTGACTGCTGAATTGATTCTTTTTTCCTTAAACGGCACTTAAACATAAATTTGATTTGAGGTGAGCCAACAAATGACCAACTAACTTGGGGCCTCAAACTCCAACTTCACTTCAATCAGTTTCTTAATTTGAAGCCAATTCTCGTCGCTAATTACACCCATTATTTAATCCATGGCGCTCATTCTGCCATGGCAGACATTTCCAAAACTGTTGATTTTCTACTTTAAGAGCTCTGGCTGTCAAAATATTTTGTGGACTTGAGCAGATCAACATTACTGAGGCCTTCACCTTTCTTTATTTTCAGTCATTGTGTGATGGATGCAGGTTGTTGTTTATGTGTTGGTTAATTTTGTGTCTTAATATTGTTTGGTTGCTAATTAAGGAAAAAAGAAATACTTAAGAGGTCTGAGTATTAAGTTGTGCATCAATTAATTAAGGCAAAGAGTTAATTAGCAGCAAAATCTGGTCACTAATTAAGAAAAGGGGTTAGAATGAAAACCTGCAGCCGCACTAGCTCTCCAGGGGCCTCATGCATAACGCCATGTGTAGAATTCACACTAAAAGATGGCGTACAGACAACAGTGGACATGTGCGTATGCACAAAAAAATCCATATGCATAAACCTGTGCGAACGCCAACTTCCACGTTCTTCCACTCCATAAATCCCAGTCAGAGCGAAAAGTAACGCACGTGCACGCGCCTTCTGCCACTCCCTAACTCCTCCCAGAATTACGCCTCTTTGAATATGCAAATCAATATAAATAGCCCTTAAGCACAGCGTTCTGTGAAAAGCCAATGGCAAAAGCATGGGGGGGAAATAGAAGAGTTTCAGCGAATACCAAGTGGAGGCAAAGAAAAATGTACTATTTGTTGGTTTAAACAGATGACATACCTATGGAAGCATGGAGGTGTCTAGGAGAGATGGCAGTGGAGTTTTTAACCAGATTGTTTAATGGAAATCTTGGAAAGTGAGAGGATGCCTGAGGAGTGGAGAAGAAGTGTACTGGTGCCGATATTTAAGAATAAGGGGGATTTGCAGGACTGCAGTAACTACAGGGGCATAAAATTGATGAGCCACAGCATGAAGTTATGAGGAAGAGTAGTGGAAGCTCAGTTAAGAAGTGAGGTGATGATTAGTGAGCAGCAGATGTGATGTTTGCTCTGAGGATGTTTTGCTCTGAGGATGTTGATGGAGAAGTTTAGAGAATGCCAGAAGGAGTTGTATTGTGTCTTTGTGGACCTGAAGAAAGCATATGACAGGGTGACTGAGAGGAGCTGTGGTGTTGTATGAGGAAGTCAGGAGTGGCAGAGAAGTACGTAAGAGTTGTACAGGATATGTACGAGGGAAGTGTGACAGTGGTGAGGTATGCAGTAGAAGTGACGGATGCATTCAAGGTGGAGGTGGGATTACATCAGGGATCGGCTCTGAGCCCTTTCTTATTTGCAATGGTGATGGACAGGTTGACAGACGAGATTAGAAAGGAGTCCCCGTGGACTATGATGTTTGCTGATGACAGTGATAGTAGGGAGCAGGTTGAGGAGACCCTTGAGAGGTGGAGATATGCTCTAGAGAGGAATGGAGAGGAATGAAGGTCAGTAGGAACAACACAGAATACATGTGTGTGAATGAGAGGGAGGTCAGTGGAATGGTGAAGATGCAAGGAGTAGAGTTGGTGAAGGTGGATGAGTTTAAATACTTGGGATCAACAGTACAGAGTAATGGGGATTATGGAAGAGAGATGAAAAAGAGAGTGCAGGCAGGGTGGATTGGGTGGAGAAG
Organism: Erpetoichthys calabaricus; assembly: GCF_900747795.2. Taxonomy (NCBI): domain Eukaryota; kingdom Metazoa; phylum Chordata; class Cladistia; order Polypteriformes; family Polypteridae; genus Erpetoichthys; species Erpetoichthys calabaricus. The sequence continues at coordinate 315,570,561 of NC_041396.2, read as the reverse complement.
TGTGTCAGGAGTGATTGGTGACAGACGGGTATCAGCAAGAGTGAAAGGGAAGGTCTACAGGATGGTAGTGAGACCAGCTATGTTATATGGGTTGAAGACGGTGGCACTGACCAGAAAGCAGGAGACAGAGCTGGAGGTAGCAGAGTTAAAGATGCTAAGATTTTCACTGCGTGTGACGAGGATGGACAGGATTAGAAATTAGTACATTAGAGGGTCAGCTCAAGTAGAACGGGTGGGAGATGATTGCGCTGGTTTGGACATTTGCAGAGGAGAGATGCTTAGTATATTGGGAGAAGGATGCTAAGGATAGAGCTGCCAGGCAAGAGAAAAAGAGGAAGGCCTAAGAGGAGGTTTATGGAGAAGGTGGTGAGAGAGGACATAATAATAATAATAAGATACAGAGGTCAGGAAGATATGGAAGAAGATGATCTGCTGTGGCAACCCCTAATGGGAGCAGCCGAAACAAGAAGAAGAAGAAGAGCACCAGGGAGGGTTTACATACTTCCTTCAACATTCCAAGGATGTCCAATGTATATGATGAAAAACTATCAGGATGCGATTTCATTAGTGTGTAGATACGGGCCACCTGACATTTTACCTACAATGATGAGTAATCTGCGGTGGCAGGAGATTACAGAAAGTCTACAGCCAGTCTACAGCCAGGCCAGAGACCAATATTGTTGTAGGAGTGTTTCAACTAAAGCTAAGAGTTTATGGATGATATCATGCAGAAGCAGATGTTAGGAGTGGTTGTGACAAGGGTCCACATTGTTGTTTTTCAGAAGAGAGGTTTGTCTCATGCACAAGGCCTTCTGTTTCTCAAGAGTAAAGCCACAAGATATCGATGTTATCAACAGGCTGGTAAGTGTGGAGCTGCCAGACCCTGCACAAGACCCCCACCTCTATGAGATCATAGTTAAAAATTAGGTCCACAATCCATGTGGTCATTTGAATCCATCACCTCCATGTATGGTAGAGGGTCAATGCTCAAAAAATTTCCCAAAGGAATAATAGGAGGAGACATCAGCCAATGAGGATGGATAGCTGAAAATTAGGCAGAGTTAAGATAAGTGGAAGGACAGTGACAAATGAGCGGTTAGTAAATTACAACCTGTATCTGAGTCACAAGTTCAACTGCCATATCAACGTAGAGATCTGTGCTACAGTGAAGAGTGTGAAGTACGTCTTCAAATACGAATATAAGGGACATGATTGTGTCAGCATTGTCACTAGAGAGGGTACTACTCTTGAACATGATGAAATTAGGCAATTCGTGAACTCTCAGTATATCAGCGCCCCGAGGCAGTGTGGTGTTTGTTTTGATTTGATGTCTGTGGGCATTTACATATAATTATGCAGTTGAATTTAGAGAGGAAAATGAAGTATGCACATTGGATAGGGGTAGGGGCAGAGATACCACCCTGAAAGCTTGGTTTAAGCTGAATAGGACATACTTGGCATGAGGGATTATTTTTATTGAGAATTGCCAATGTGAAGATGGATAGCGAGAAGACATATTAAAGGAATACTGATATTGTCTACTGTGGTGGGCTGGCGCCCTGCCCGGGGTTTCTTTCCTGCCTTGCGCCCTGTGTTGGCTGGGATTGGCTCCAGCAGACCCCCGTGACCCTGTAGTTAGGATATAGCGGGTTGGATAATGGATGGATGGATGGATGATATTGTCTAAGACTGCTTTTATTACATATTAAAGGTGCTTGAGGACCTTAGAACAATTGAAGGGAATGTCTGTGGATCATTCATGGAGGCTGCACGAGCGAGGGGCCTTGGTTTTGGAAGAGGTCCTTGGAATAACAACAACAACATTCATTTCTAGAGCACATTTTCATACAAATAATGTAGCTCAATGTGCTTTACATAATGAAGAAAGAGAAAAAAGACAAAATTAATAAGAAAATAGAATTAGGAAACATGAATTAACATAGAGTAAAAATAAGGTCCGATGACCAGGGAGGACAGAAAAACAAAAAAACACTCCAGACGGCTGGAGCAAAAAACAAAATCTGCAGGGGTTCCAGGCCACGAGACCACCCAGTCCCCTCTAGGTAGTTTCCTGACATCAATGATCTCAATCAGTCTTTGGAAGATTCTTTAGTCTTTGGGATGAGCCACAGCTGTTTAATGCTTGTTCAGACTAATAAAAAAAAAAATTTAAATTAAACAAATAAAAATGAAATTATAAAAAACACTAACCTTTACAAGAACCATAAATTTACACCAGCTGTTACAGACTCAAATCAAATGTACGCTTTTCTCTATAATAGTAGTAATAATAGCAGCTTACTAATCAATAATGGAAATACTGTAAGGACCTGGAATAGAACCCACAGCCTCTTGATTAGGACACAGCGTTGTACCCTAACCCAATTTCTTTTTCTTCATTTATATTCTTGGATAAGAGTGCAATTGTTTTGTTAAACGTGTACGTTTTGTGAAAGTCTTTATTTGATATTTGGACTTCAGTCTTTATACACTTCAGGTCAAAATTTTGTCATTAGTACTATAACATGAAAAACGTTTCTGCTTTAGTTATGTGTTCAATGTTTCTTGCCTCGCATTTCCTGTCATCCTACATTTACACAGATCACTGTAGACACAGAACACACATGAAATGTATGTATTCCAAATAACGAGATATTATTTACTCTCTACAATAACAGACGTGTCACACTCAGAAAAACAGACTTGAGCTGCATTAGGTGTGGTGATGGGATAGCAGGCTGCTTGTGCTGATCGACACATTTACAAAAGAGAAGACGCTGATGAGGAGGTGAGAGGGAATTTAAGGTGGCCAGGGATTACAAGGTTTTTTGTAGGCTTCAGGGATTCTACAGTTAAACTGTTTGCCTTCATTTGTGTCTTTGATACACCAATTAACTGTTTGTGAAATACAGGAGAAGGTTGTGTGAGATGGTTGCATGACACCATCAAGGGAATACAGATGGCTGTGCTTTGTGTGTAAACTGACACAAAGAGAACTCTAATGCACCATGGAAAATGATGCAGGGATTGCAACCTCCATACAACATAGTCCTCAGGATTTGTATATCCTGTGACAGCCTATTATGATGGAGTTCATGAACTCGACTCAGCGATGGTATTGGTGATGACTGTGAATACAATTCAGTGGGATGCACATCACTTTTCTTTTTCTCTCCAATGTCAAGTTCTGCTCTCAGGTTTCTGCAGCTGTCGTTGATCTTCCTCACTTTTCAGCCCTGTAGTTTCTCTCAGCCTTTTATTCTTATTATTTATGCTTAGATAAATACTACACAATAACTACACATTTATTCCTTTTGATAGTCACATCACAAATTGTTCAGGCTTTCTTTGTCTTTCATTTGTCAAATGGCTGCTGGGTTGTTGTAGAGCACAATGGCTCCTACTGCTTCATACACAGAAAGCGTTCAGTTACCTTGGTAAGACATTTAAAAATATAACAACATAATTCAGAGGTGTGTGTTCATTCATGTGTATTGATATTTATGTCTTTGAAATGAATGTTTTAGTAAGGATTGGAACACAAGTGTCTTTAAGTGATGATTAACAAAGACCTGATGCTTTACATCCATGTGTTTAGCTAAATCTCAGCATGTTGATTTCAAACACGTGAAAGTTCTTTGTGTCAAGTCGTGTCACTAATCCCAGACAATGCTGTGACTGTCCACTCAGATCCTAAATTTGATTCAGCTCATCGTATTTCCTGATTGTGATGTCTGTTCAGGTGAAATGCCATTATATAAATACACACAGCTGAAGTCATTTTGTGTTAAATTCCTTGACTTTGCTCTCTGGTGTCAGTTCTCCTCTCAGGTTTCTCCAGTTTGCACTGAGGTTTATTTTATTGATTCCCTTGACGTCTCTTCCGTTCCCCTAACCACAGGCTGACAAGCTGCTGTTTTCAGCATCCGTTCCACTGATGAAGTTGTTGAAGTGTCTCCCTTCCCAGAATTCTCTTTATTGGCCGAGTGCACTGGTGTGGATGAGGAATTTGTCTTTGTAGTGTTGTTGCAACAATCAAGGAGAGAACAACACACAAAAAGATGAAATATGACAGAGTATATTCCACTGGTACCGTTGGTTACTATTATATCTGTTTGAATCTCATTCTGGCCAACTACTCCAATAGTTATTATTGAAGTTAGAATTCTACTGTCTATTGTCGTGTCTGGAGTGATCTTGTTCATAAGTACAGTTCTCCCTCCTGTCCTTTGATTCATAATAGAATTTATTCCATTTCGAGTCTCCCTCCACTCCTCTATTATTCTCCTCTTCCTGACATTCCTCTATGTTCTCCTCTGTTGTATGTTGATTATAATATTGTTTCATACCGATATTGTAATTGTGGGTGTAATAACCCTTACCTTTAGTGTTTCTTTGCCCCCTTTCACTCGATTGTTGTTCTTGACCCTCCATAATGTCTCTGTCCATCATATTTGTTGTCATAGTACCTCTTCGACTGGGTCCCAACATATTGATTTTAAATGGAATAGATAGACTCAATTAATACCTTATTTCACCCCCTTTGATTCACAAAATTCTCAATTCAACAAAAAAAAACATTAACAAATTTTTGTTTCTTTGTAAAAATATTTTATATATAAATTTATATATACAAGAAAAAAGTTTTATAATATCTACAGTAGTTTTTACAAGTATATGTGTATACAGTAATCCCTCCTCCATCGCGGGGGTTGCGTTCCAGAGCCACCCGCGAAATAAGAAAATCCGCGAAGTAGAAACCACATGTTTATATGGTTATTTTTATATTGTCATGCTTGGGTCACAGATTTGCGCAGAAACACAGGAGGTTGTAGAGAGACAGGAACGTTATTCAAACACTACAAACAAACATTTATCTCTTTTTCAAAAGTTTAAACTGTGCTCCATGACAAGACAGAGATGACAGTTCCGTCTCACAATTAAAAGAATGCAAACATATCTTCCTCTTCAAAGGAGTGCCCGTCAGGAGCACAGAATGTCACATAGATAGAGAAAAGCAAACAAATCAATAGGGCTGTTTGCTTTTAAGTATGCGAAGCACCGCGGCACAAAGCTGTTGAAGGCGGCAGCTCACACCCCCTCCGTCAGGAGCAGACAAAGAGATAGAGAGAGACAGAGTTTGTTTTTCAATCAAAAATCAATACATGCCCTTCGAGCTTTTAAGTATGCGAAGCACCGTGCAGCATGTCGTTTCAGGAAGCAGCTGCACAAAAGATAGCAACGTGAAGATAATCTTTCAGCATTTTTAGACGAGCGTCCGTATCGTCTAGGTGTGCGAACAGCCCCCCTGCTCAATCCCCCTACGTCAGGATCAGAGAAAGTCAGCGCAAGAGAGACAGAGAAAAGTAAGTTGGGTAGCTTCTCAGCCATCTGCCAATAGCGTCCCTTGTATGAAATCAACTGGGCAAACCAACCGAGGAAGCATGTACCAGAAATTAAAAGACCTATTGTCCGCAGAAATCCACGAACCAGCAAAAAATCCGCGATATATATTTAAATATGCTTACATATAAAATCCGCGATGGAGTGAAGCCGCGAAAGGCGAAGCGCGATGTAGCGAGGGATTACTGTATAGTAGTTTTATTTACAGTAAGTTTTGTTCATCTATAATACAAAAAAAAATTATTGTTTTTATTACTTTTCTTTTTTAAGGAAAACTATTTTATAAAATTTCAAGTTTGAAATATAATGTTCTCCACACAATCAGATAAATTAATTCTAGACAACCAACTGAAAGTTTTCTTCCTAAACTTTTCTTTTCCAGAGATATAGTCTAAATTCTCCCTTATTTCAATTCTCGTATCTATGGTCAATGTATTGTTTGTAGAGTCTTCTAAACACAATATTCTGAAAATTAACAGTAGACTCCCGATTAAACAAGAGAATCTCTTTTCTTCCTCTTTTTCAAAAAAAGAATAAATGAAAGAAGCTTTCCCTGCGGTTTTATGTTCTCCTTCACTCTATATTTTCCCTCAAAGTCACAAATAAAATGGAAACCCTCAGGTTTTCCTGTCTCTATTGATGCACACTTGGGCCGCCTCTAAATCAAAATTAGAAGAGATTAGAGAAAGAAAAACTAAAATAAAAGATAGAATTAACAAACAAAATCAAAGACACAACAGACGTTTCGGTATTCTAACCTTCCTCAGTGGTGATTTTTGAAGACTAAAACGTTTAGAAAGAGAAAGGAGACTACCCAAGTATACTGACAACAGAAACTCCAAAGAATTGTTAATTCGAGTTTATTTGAACAAGAAGAAAGATGGTGTAGGAGGACCTGGCTGGGTTAGGTTTTCAACGTTGAGACAGTGTGTCTCAGCACCGACCACAAGCCTGTAAGGGGTAATGGCACTCTCCACCCTACGTTATTTGTAACTGTCTTATTAAAGGTTTATCTACTATTCAATAAGAACTTTAGTATTTATATAAACAAGTCTTATCTGTATATTTGTTTTGGCTCCAACCGCTGTCCACCATGTCTAAAGTGAAAGAGGAAGTCTCTTTTGTTGTGTCATGTTTATCTTTATCCTCCAATCAGCTTCTGTTACGTCACATCACCCTCGACTTCTCCATTACACAGACTTCACCGTTCTCTCGATTTGATCCTCCATGTTGGGAAGGTAAGTGTGTCTTTATCCTTTCTTCTTCGTTCATTCACCTTTTCTTTACATTTTTTTTAATTTTTTTATTATTAGGTTCCTCAGGCAAGTTGTTTTATTCAAATAATATTTTATTTTCTCAAAGTTAATGTTAACTTACTTCATATTCAGTAAATCTGCACTAATACATACCATCAACTATTCTGATATATTATTACATACCCTTAATAAAATATATTTTATTAATTCCCCTCAATAGGTTCCTGTAGGAGACATAAGGAATATACATTAGAGTCAAGAATTCAACAACTAACACAAGTCAGAAGCCATTTTAGTGTTGTCTATAAGACCCCAGATATTTTCTTTATCTAAAAATAATTTATATTCATCTTTTAAATCCTTTATTTTCTATTTTTCTAAAATGGTGTACTGTCTCTTTAAATAGAAGACCCTAACTTTGAACAGGCCCTGCACAAATACTAAAAGGTGTTTTCACAAACTTTTTTCGTCGTCAATTGGTTCCACTAATGTCCTAGAATATTGAAATCACAGGGACCACTTTGTCCCACCCCAGGAACATAGAAAGCACCGGGAGGTCCTTTTCCCCATGTAAGTCAATGGACTTTTTTTCCTTTTTTTCTTTTATTTGTATTTTTAAGTCCTTCTTTTTATGTTTTTATGTTTAATGTCTTTCTTTATCAATAAAAGGCCTTTCTTTTAATTTAACTCCTCTTGTTTTCTTTTTTAGGGTCCTTCATATAAAGAAACTCCAATTTTAGTATTATTTCATAATATATACAATTCTTAGTTTAAAAGAACTGGTGATACTGTAGTCTTCTCATTTTCCTAATACTTCCACTCCTAATTAGTTTCTTCTGAGCCCAATGGGCCTCACTTTGCTTTCTGGTGTGAGGTCTGTTACTAAATCTCCTCAAGTGACTTTTAACCAGATAATCTTTAAGATTCCTATTCCTTTTGTATGCTGTGATTATATTATAGTTCTGTGTGATTTTCATTTTGGCTTGAAGCTGTGTATATTGAGCTTTGATTTCCTGACTAGTTCTTTTATTCTGATTGTTAAACGTAAGAATTAATGGAATCATCTTGTTATTTGGTTCTATGGTTTCTATTTGTTGAATATCTATTCGTTTTTGTTCCCAACCATTCTGCTTCTTCTCTCTTTTAAATCTTTTAAAACCTGACCTAAGTGCAGATCTTGTGTAGCCTCTCTCTTTTAGAGCATCAAAAAGGATCTTTGTTGAGGTAATAAAGTCTTCTCTATTTGAGTTGATCCTATAAAACCTCAGCAGTTGTGATTTTAGGATACTTCCTTGTGTATGGGGTGGATGGAAGCTCTCCACATGCAACAAGGCATGGGTATCAGTCTTCTTGAAGAATACTCCGGTCTTAAGAGAGTTTTTCTCCGTGAAAACTGTCGTGTCTAAGAAATTGATTTCTGGATTACTGACCTTGGCCTTTAATTTAATGTTAGGCCAGTGTGTGTTCAGTGTTTTCAAGTAAGTTTTAAATCCTTTGAGGCCATGATCCCATACCCCAAAGATGTCATCGAGAAATCTCCGGTAAGTTCTAGGTGTATATTCTACTTTCTCTTCCAATTCCTGTTCCCATCTGGCCAAATACAAATTCGCATAGGCCGGAGCAAACTTTTTCCCCCATCGCCGTCCCCTTAATCTGTAGGTAATATTTATTGTCAAAAATAAAATCATTTCTGAGTAAAGATAATTCTAAGAGTTTCATCAGATGTTTGTCAGGTCTAGTTTTGTCAGTGTAATGTTTTAACCAATCTAAGGTTATAGAAAGTCCATGTTTGATGTCAATATTCGTATATAGATTGTTGACATCAATCGTGAACAGTAATGTTGTCTGACTTATTTTTATGTTTCTTGTTTTTTCGATGAAGTCATATGTGTCCTTAACTTATGACTTATGTAGTTGTGACAAGGGGTTCAGATAGTGACCCAAGTAACTGGCTATTTTATAGGATTCACTATGACAGTCAGAGAGTATTGGTCGTCCTGGTGGTATTCTCTCGGGTTTAGTCCATTTACTAGGGTCCTTGTGTATCTTAGGTAAGATATAAAATCTCTTCATTCTTGGGGTTGCTGGTTCCTTTAAGAAAATTATTTGTTTTGGGTGAATTACACATACTGCATACATTCATCTATTATTTTATGTATTCTTTTTTGTGTTTCTAAATAGATTGGTTCATTTAATTCCTTATAATATTCTTGATCCCCTAGTTGTCTAAACACTTCCTCCTTATAGTCTTCCTCATCCATTATCACAATCGCACTCCCCTTGTCTGCAGGCTTTATAATTAGATCCCTTAGATTACCAAGTTCTCTTAGTGCTCTCCTCTCACCTTCATTAATGTTTTGTTTATTTTTAAATTCCTCCCTAGGAATCGCTTTAATTCTATTTTTACATTCACTTATACATTTCTTAGTTCTATTATCAATTATCTTATCACTGGGAGTCCACTCTGATTTTGAAATAAAGGGTATCCGTCTGTTATCTTCCTCCCCTTTAAAGTAATCGATCAATTTGATCCTTCTAAAGAAGTCTTCTGTTTCAGCTAAAATCCGATCCCAAAGTCCTCCGTTGTTGTTAGGGGTTGGGATGAATTCCAAACCTTTACTTAGTAATCTTTCCTGTTCTGTTGTCAAGTGAAAATTCTTTGATAAGTTTAGTATGTTGTTCCTAATCTGATTGTGTGGGCATCCTGCCTCTGCCCTCTCTATGCCAAGTTTAAACAGGACGCCCAGTTCTCCAGATACTGGTGTGCTGTTTGTGTCGTCCAATGGATTTGATCTTTTTGTAGCTTAAATTGTTGATCTTTTAGTCTAGCTACATGGTTTGTGTTTCTTATATTGTTGTTTAGTGTTTCTAAGGTTTCTTTCTGTTTGTTACTGAAGTTTTTAGAGTAGTTTAGTTCCTGAAATAGGACCATGGCCTTGGGGAACACCATCCCAGCCAGTTTCAGTAAGGTCTGGGTCTGCTTTATTATGGTTTCCTCAGGAGCCAGATCTCTGTTATTGATACCAACAGAAAATATTACATTCTTCACTTTTGTGATAGGAGTTTTTATCTTTATCAACAGAGAAATCCTATTAATTAATTTCACTCCAGGAAAAGAATCGAATTGAAGTGACTTACAGTGATGTGCCCCCACTATCCTCAAGTTCGAGTCTCCCAGTTTCAGATTAGGATGTCCTTATGTCCAGCCTCCACTCCATGTTCTTTCTTTTTGAAGGTCCATGGTTGTTTCGATAGTAAGTTGCTAATTTTTTAGTTTCAGTTTCTTTTGCTTCTACACAGGGAGTAGAAACGCAAGCTTCTTGCTTCCCTATGTCAAGGTTATCAAAATCTAAATCCAATAAGCAGACTTCATTATTAAGATCTAGTTGAATAATATTAAGGGAAGAGCTTCCTTTTTTTACTGGAGGAGTAATATCAATTTCCAATGATAAATCTGGATCTTGTACCTCTGCCTCCAGGAAGTCTCTAATCGCCAACCTTACTTCGCTTTCAATTTCTGTGTCTAGTTCTAGATTAAGGTTGTCACACACGTGCGCATAGGAGGCAGCTAAAGGGCTTGAGTGAAGGCAGTTCTGAGGCATGCTGGGATGTGGCAGAGTGCACTGACTCTTTTTCTCCCTTTCCTGTAGACCATCCACGTGAGATTCCACCTGGCTCTCTTGACGTCACTTCCGAGACCGAGCCAATGAAAGGAGACCTTACCGGCTCCGGCCCCTGTGATGTCACGTCCGGGCTCGAACCAATGGTTGAAGAACATAGGCCCGATCCTTATGACCTCACTTCCTGTCTTCCCCTTTAAAAGCCTGCCCCTTTTCCCTATTCCCTCAGTCTTGTTTTGGACTCAGTTGTATGCACATCAGTGCTGTATATTTTGAGAAAAGCAACTTTGCAGCCAGGATACCAAATTATACGGGTGGCTGCCCCAAACCTTTATGTGATTATGTCTCGTTTTTGTGACATGGTTTACTTTTGATGTTATTTCCTTGTTTTCTTTTATCCTTTCTAGTTTGTCCTCTAGTATTGTTTCTGCTGATTGTTCCTTATCCTGATCTTCATTAGTAACCTGTCCTTTTAAAATCTGTTTAACCTTTTCCTTCTGTATCATTCTTCTCCTCTTTGGTAGTTTTTAGGCTACTTCTAAGGTGTTCACTGGCAGGTAGTTTTTATAAAACTTGAGTGGTCTCTTAGGTTTAGCACCTATCCTTTGAGCCTCTTCCTCCGATGATGTTAAGGAGACAATCCCCTCCACTTTAACCTCGTTTTGTCTCTGTTCTGTTCAAATTCTTTCCTCCTCTCCCTTCTGTACCCTTTTCTCCTTTTCTTGTGAGTTCGTCTTCCCTTTTCTGTCTTTAGATTCCATTACCTTCTCAGGTGTGAAGTCTCCAGTTCTATCGGCGTATTGGATTCTCCCTCACTGTCCGAGTAGAAACTAAACTCATCTGCCAATTCATTTACTGACTTGTAAATTACTGTCTGTGATGTTAGTGTGCATTTCTTTCTCCTGAGGATCTTTTCCCACTTGTTTAGCCCTTTGTGGTAATTCAGTTAAATCAGTCAGTTCGTGTTAAGTCTCTTCTAGGTTCCTGAATTGTTTCCTGTTGGATTCTGTCCTCTCTTTTTTCTCGTTTGTCACTAACTACTGAATCCATATCTGATTTCTCTATTAGATCTTCTTTGTCTAATTTCCATGGTAACTTACTTTGTTTTAACCCCTTACCTATTTGTCTCTTTCCCTGTATTACTGTATCCTTTCTTGTCTCTTTCTCTTCTAGAGGTTTAGTCTGAAATATTATTTGTTGTGTCTTTTCTAAAGCTATTTTCTCTAGGTCTTTGGTTTGTACTCTTCTTAGGTTTTGCATAAGGGTCTCCTGGTCCTTATGACTAAGCTTGTTTTCCAGACCCTCAAAAATAGTCTTAGTCTCAAATCACATTTGTTCATTTTGTTTGTCTTTTCTAATTTTTTCTTCAATGTCGTGTAAGTCCTTGTTTAAGTTAAGCATCCAGCTTTCATACTCTGAATCATAAAACCTCATTTTATACCATATAGTGGCAGTATGCCAACATTCCTGCCAATCTGTGTCCTTTCATAATTCCCACCATTTCCTGTTGGGTCTCCACCAGCTTCTCTGTATAGTATTCGCCAAGATCTGGATGGTCGTAGCTTGCCGGTTACGTGCATTTGCTGTCAAAAGCTCTGTCACCTTATCATCCGCAAATGGCGGATGTATAAAATCTATCAATTGCATAGTCTGATCTCTTATTGCTCTCATGGCCTCCTTTTGAACCACATCCACCGCAATATTAAGGTGGCGTTTCATTTGTGCCCATCTGAAAAACATCTTTGCCTTCTGCAAAAACGTCAAACCTGGATCTGCTCTCTCTATTCTATTAGAAATACTTTGACCATATACGAATCCTCTAGGTTTTTCGTATGTTTTATAATAGATAGTAACTGTCTTCCGCAGACCTCAATTCCACTGTTCTATAACCAGCACTTATTCCTCTCTTCCCTTCCCTTCTAATCCTGTCTCTTGTTTCTCTCATCCTCCATCTATCTTGGTCTGAATAATTATAGTAGGTTCCCTCATAACCTGGTCGAACTTGTTCAAATGTTTGATTAGCACTCACTCTATTCCCATAGTTCCTTCCTCTAAACCTATAGTGCTCTCTCCTATTCCACTGATAACGTCGATCGCTATTATATCTATGCAGATCTCGTTCTGGCCAATTACTCCAATAGTTATTCAAATCTGAGTTGTATTGTCTATTGTTGTGTCTAGAATGGTCTTGACCATAAGTACAATTATCTCTACCATCTCTTAATTCATAATAGAATCTATTCCATTCTGGATCTCCCTCCATTCCCCTAATGTCCTCCTCCTCCCTACATTCTTCTAAGTTCTCCTCTGTTGTGTGTTGGTCACAGTATTGTTCCACGTCTATGTTGTAATTGTGGGTGTAATGACCCTTACCTTTTGTGTTCCTTTGTCCCCTTTCCTACGACTGTTGGTCCTGACCCTCCATACTGTCTCTGTCCATTATGTTTCTTGTCCTGGTCCCTCTTCGAACAGGTCATGCCATAGTGATTTCAAACAGAATATATAAATACAATTAATATCTTACTTTAACCTCTTTAATAGATAAGTTCCCAATTCCAATAAACCACCAAACAACTTGTATAGTTTTCTATAAAAATTTATATATACAAAAGGATTTTGAATTTACAGTAGTTTCTACAAAGATTAATATACACTAGTCTTATTTACAATAACCACATTGATATTCAGTATGTTTACACAAAAAAAATTCTTTCTAAATTTTCTTTTCTTCTTAATTTTAATATCCCAAAGATAAATTTGAAAATAAATGTTAATGTTTTCCACACAATCAGACAAGAACATTAATACAGATAATCAATAAAAGTACACTTCTCGGACTTTCTTTTCAAAATAAAATGTTTTATATAGTCTAAATTCAGATTTAAATAAATTCTCGTGTCTATGGTCAATATGGTCTTTATAGTGTATTACCAATCCAATCTTATAAGCACCGTTAATGGACTCCCAAATAAGCAAATAAATTCTTTTAATTCTATCTTTTCAAAAGAAAATAATAAACGGGATAAACTTTCCCTAGGATTTCTATGTTCAAATCTATTGTCTGTTCCCTCAAGGTCACAAATAAAAGAAATGAAAAGCGTCTGGTTTTCCTGTTTCTATTGTTGCATACCAGGGCCATCCATCCATCCATTGTCTCCCGCTTATCCGAGGTTGGGTCGCGGGGGCAGCAGCTTGAGCAGGGATGCCCAGACTTCCCTCTCCCCGGCCACTTCTTCTAGCTCTTCCGGGAGAATCCCAAGGCGTTCCCAGGCCAGTCGAGAGACATAGTCCCTCCAACGTGTCCTGGGTCTTTCCCGGGGCCTCCTCCCGGTTAGACGTGCCCGGAACACCTCCCCAGGGAGGCGTCCAGGAGGCATCCTGATCAGATGCCCGAACCACCTCATCTGACTCCTCTCGATGCGGAGGAGCAGCGGCTCTACTCTGAGCCCCTCCCGGATGACTAAGCTTCTCACCCTATCTTTAAGGGAAAGCCCAGACACCCTGCGGAGGAAACTCATTTCAGCCGCTTGTATTCGCGATCTCGTTCTTTCAGTCACTACCCATAGCTCATGACCATAGGTGAGGGTAGGAACATAGATCGACTGGTAAATTGAGAGCTTCGCCTTGCGGCTCAGCTCCTTTTTCACCACGACAGACCAATGCAGCGCCGCCATTACTGCAGATGCCGCACCGATCCACCTGTCGATCTCACGCTCCATTCTTCCCTCACTCGTGAACAAGACCCCGAGATACTTGAACTCCTTCACTTGGGGCAGGATCTCGCTACCAAACCTAAGAGGGCACTCCACCCTTTTCCGGCTGAGAACCATGGTCTCGGATTTGGAGGTGCTGATTCTCATCCCAGCCGCTTCACACTCGGCTGCGAACCGATCCAGAGAGAGCTGAAGATCACGGCCTGATGAAGCAAACAGGACAACATCATCTGCAAAAAGCAGTGACCCAATCCTGAGCCCACCAAACCGGACCCCCTCAACGCCCTGGCTGCGCCTAGAAATTCTGTCCATAAAAGTTATGAACAGAATCGGTGACAAAGGGCAGCCCTGGCGGAGTCCAACTTCCCATGGGCTCACCACCTATGGGAGGGGCCAAGGAGGTCGGGTGCAGTGTGAGTTGGGTGGTGGCTGAAGGCGGGGACCTTGGCGGTCCGATCCTCGGCTACAGAAGCTGGCTCTTGGGACGTGGAATGTCACCTCTCTGAAGGGGAAGGAGCCTGAGCTAGTGCGCGAAGTTGAGAGGTTCCGGCTAGATATAGTCGGGCTCACCTCGACGCACAGCTTGGACTCTGGAACCAATCTCCTTGAGAGGGGCTGGACTCTGTACCACTCGGGAGTTGCCCCCGGTGAGAGGCGCCGAGCGGGTGTGGGTATACTTATTGCCCCCCGACTTGGAGCCTGTACATTGGGGTTTACCCCGGTGGACGACAGGGTAGCCTCCCTTCGCCTTCGGGTGGGGGGACAGGTCCTAACTGTTGTTTGTGCGTATGCACCGAACAGCAGTTCGGAGTACCCACCCTTTTTGGAGTCCCTGGAGGGGGTGCTAGAGGGCATACCTTCTGGGGACTCCCTCGTTCTGCTGGGAGACTTCAATGCTCACGTGGGCAATGACAGTGAGACCTGGAAGGGCGTGATTGGGAAGAATGGCCCCCCCGATCTGAACCCAAGTGGTGTTTTGTTATTGGACTTCTGTGCTCATCACGCATTGTCCATAACGAACACCATGTTCAAGCATAGGGGTGTTCATATGTGCACTTGGCACCAGGACACCCTAGGCCTCAGTTCGATGATTGACTTTGTGGTCGTGTCGTCGGACTTGCGGCCACATGTCTTGGACACTCAGGTGAAGAGAGGGGCGGAGCTGTCAACTGATCACCACCTGGTGGTGAGTTGGCTTCGATGGTGGGGGAGGATGCCGGTCAGGCGTGGTAGGCCCAAACGTGTTGTGAGGGTCTGCTGGGAACGTCTGGCAGAGCCCCCTGTCAGAAGTAGCTTCAACTCCCACCTCCGGCAGAACTTCGACCACATCCCGAGGGAGGTGGGGGACATTGAGTCTGAATTGGCCATGTTCTGTGCCTCTATTGTTGAGGCGGCTGACCGGAGCTGTGGCCGTAAGGTGGTCGGTGCCTGTCGTGGCGGCAATCCCCGAACCCATTGGTGGACACCGGCAGTGAAGGATGCCGTCAAGATGAAGAAGGAGTCTTACCGGTCTCTTTTGTCCTGTGGGACCCTGGAGGCAGCTGATAGGTACCGGCAGGCCAAGCGGAATGCGGCTTTGGTGGTTGCTGAGGCAAAAACTCGGGCGTGGGAGGAGTTTGGGGAGGCCATGGAGAACGACTTTCGGACGGCTTCGAGGAGATTCTGGTCCACCATCCCGCGTCTCAGGAAGGGGAAGCAGTGCAATGTCAACACTGTATATGGTGGGGATGGTGCGCTGCTGACCTCGACTCGGGACGTTGTGGGTTGGTGGGGGGAGTACTTCGAAGACCTCCTCAATCCCATTAACATGCCTTCCAATGAGGAAGCAGAGCCTGGGGACTCAGAGGTGGGCTCCCCCATCTCTGGGACTGAGGTCACCGAGGTGGTCAAAAAACTCCTTGGTGGCAGGGCCCCGGGGGTGGATGAGATACGCCCGGAGTTCCTCAAGGCTCTGGATGTTGTAGGACTGTCTTGGTTGACACGCCTCTGCAACATCGCATGGACATCAGGGACAGTGCCTCTGGATTGGGAGACCGAGGTGGTGGTCCCCCTCTTTAAGAAAGGGGGATCGGAGGGTGTGTTCCAACTACAGAGGGATCACACTCCTCAGCCTCCCTGGAAAAGTCTATTCAGGGGTCCTGGAGAGGAGGGTCCGTTGGATAGTTAAGCCTCGGATTCAGGAGGAACAGTGTGGTTTTCGTCCTGGTCGCGGAACAGTGGACCAGCTCTATACCCTTAGCAGAGTCCTGGAGGGTGCATGGGAGTTTGCCCAACCAGTCTACATGTGTTTTGTGGACTTGGAAAAGGCATTCGACCGTGTCCCTCGGGGAATCCTGTGGGGGGTGCTCCGGGAGTTTGGGGTACCGGCCCCCCTGATAAGGGCTGTTCGGTCCCTGTACGATCGGTGCCAGAGCTTGGTCCGCATTGCCGGCAGTAAGTCGAACCCGTTTCCAGTGAGAGTTGAACTCCGCCAGGGCTGCCCTTTGTCACCGATTCTGTTCATAGCTTTTATGGACAGAATTTCTAGGCATACCAGGGCCGCCTCTTAAATAAAATTAGAAAAGGAAAGAGTAAGAAGAACAAAATAAAACAAAAAAATACTAAGACACACCAGACGTTTCGGTATTTTAACCTTCTTCAGTGGTGCTTTTTGAAAACCAGAACGTTTTGAAAGAGAAAAGAGACTACCGCAGTACACCGGCAACAGAAACTAAAAGAATAAAGAAGAAGTCTCAAATATTGTCCTGGTCCTAAACAAGAAAACAAATGGCGTAGGAGGACCTGGCCGGCTGAGGCTTTACGACTTAGAGAGTGGACGTCTCGGCACCCCTCACAAGCCTGTAAGGAGTAATGACACCCTCCGCCCTCCGTGAATTGTGAACGCCTTATCAAGATTTATATGTCGCTCAAATAGAACTTTTAATGTTCATATAAAAAAGGTCTTATCTGTTTATCAGTTTTTTGGCTCCTTCGCTCGATGCGACCGCTCCCCACTGTGTCTAAAGTGAAAGACGAAGTCTCTTTCGTTGTATTTTCTGTTCACCAATCCCTGTTTCTCTTTTTACCTCCAATTAGGTTCCGCTACGTCATCTCAGCTTCGACTTCTCCTTCAGTCAGACTTCACTGTGCTCTCAGCTGGATCCTCCATCTTGGATAGCTAACTGCATCTTTTTCATCCCTCCTTCCTTCTTTCACCTTTTTACCTTCAATTCTTTTTCCAGGTTTCACAGGTACAATTATTGTGCTCAATACCATTTTATTTTCCAAAATCATTAACAAGTTATCACACATCCAATAATTCTATATTAATACATGCCATCAGCTATTTCAGTACAAACTTGTTTACACTCAGTAAAATATATTCTAATAATTTTCTTTTTATAGGTTCCTGCTGGAGACATAGGAAACAAGTTAGAATCAAGAATCCCATAATAAAAACAAACAAAAAGTCATTTTAGCGTTAATAATCAATTTTGTCGAGGACTGTAGCTTGACCCTCCTAAAAATGTTTTTTTAAAAATAAACCTTTTTTCCTCTTAAATTATGTTCAGATAAGTCCCCAGATACTTTCTATATTTGAAAACAATTCATATTCCTCTTTAGATCTTTTACATTCCCATGTTTCAAAAATGGCGTACTGTCTCTTTAAATGGAGACCTCGAACTTTGATCAGGCCGTGCACAGAAACCACAAAGTATTTTAACAATCTTTTTTCGCTAATTAATCCCTTTAGTGATATATATTATTGTAATCCCCAGGGCCCCTTCATCCAACCCCAGGAACATAGGAAGCACTAGGGGGTCCCTTTCCCCATATAAGTCAATGGACTTTTTGTCTTTTTCTGTTATTTAGTGTTTATCAAACTTTCTACTTTTATGTTTGCATATTAAAATGTCTTTTATTATTGATTTTGACTTTACTCTTACTTTTGTCCCCTCTGTTTTCTCCCTTAGGGTCCTTTATCCAGTCCAGTTCAATTTGAAGTCTATTTGAATATCCTCAGGTCAAACCCCCTAAAGGGTTAATAATTCTATAGAAACAGCGGAACTTAACCCTTTAACAAAGGAATTACATTTGGATGAGAACTCTCTTCCTGTCACTACTGTTTAAAATATTTTTTGTAATTGTTTTATAAGTTTTACTTATTTTTAAAAGCACCCTTGACTGATTTTGAATCATCTTTATAATCCTCGTGCTCTTCCATCTAATAGGGTTGCTGCAGTGAAATATTTTGTACAAACTGAACACACAATACACATGTAGACATTTTTTCTGTATTTCATTAACACAGTACAAGTTGTCTCTTTAGCAGTTTTTAAAACAATTAAAGTGAATTCCTTGTAAAAATACTCCACACTTTTAGAGGATGTCCCCTCAAATGACAAGTCCCTGTGTTTACATATCATCAGCCAGGGCAGGAAGAAGTCGGTTCACGTTGCTGGGAACTTGACGTGACATTATTCAGGATACGACGGTCAATCACTGCTTCTGCAGAGGGAGGACGAGAAAAAGCATTAGGCAACAGCACCAACCCCTGGTTGGGAGTGTAATTACGTTTATATGAGCCTTGAAGTTGTCTCCTAAGCACATGTGTGTGACATGGCCCACCCAGCCCAGACCAATTGGGTCAAGTAGCCCAAACCGTGAGGCCATATCTCCGAGAAAGCACATCAGCATTGTCATGGAGGGAACTGTGGAGATGTAGGACTTTGAATTTAAATGACTGAAGGTCCAAGAAACATCGAGTGACATGTTGGTTTGACTATTTGTGCAGAGCCATCCACTATAAAGTTGCATGGTCAATGACTAGAGTGAATTCATGTCATGCAGGTAGTACCTCAGCTGAAGAAAACTCACTTATTCACCAATACTTTCCTTTCCATAGCCGCATACCTGGTTTCAAGGTCCAATAGTTTCTGGCTCAGCAACACAATGGGGTGTTCTACACAAACGACACTCTTGCTCAACATGGCACTGACCTGTGTCCAAAATGTCAGCTTGGGCAATAAAAGGCAGAGAAAAATCCAACAATACAGGTGCAGGTGTAAGGGCCTGTTTCCATTTTTTCACTCCAAACCACTATATTAGGAGCCCTCTTCTTTGTCAGGTCAGTCAAGGGCACAGTCCTCTCAGAAATATGAGGCACAAACCCACCTTGAGAAGCATTTGCTTGTGCATCTTATTAAGCCGTTCGACTAGACCATCAGGCTGAGAATGGTACACTGAAGTCTTAAGGTGCCTGATTTGGAGCAATTTGGAAACCTCCCTGAACATCTCTGAGGTAAGCGGTGTCCCTTGGTCCATTAGGACCTCCTTTGGGATATGTGTGATGACCCCTACCAGTGCCCATGTGATACTTCTGGGCTTGTCTTGTTTTGAGGGGATAGCCTCTGGATACCATATAGCATAATCCAATTTATGTTCTCGGGCCAAGAGAATCTATTATGTTCACCCTGATACTTTCAGAAGTTCATTTATCTATCAGAGGAATGGAACAAGAGGAGCATGGTCTTTTCTAGGAATCTGTCGCAGCTGATATGCCAGACACAAAACACAAAAGTGACGGATCTCCTCATTAATTCCCTGACAGTAAAATCAAAGTTTTATCCTTTTGAGTGTTTTCTCAGTTCCAAGATGGCCACCCAAGAGGTTTGTGTGTGCTAACTCACAAACCTGCTGCCAGTAAGATTTTGGTACCAGCAACAATGACCTCAACTCACCCTCATGTTCTGACAAATGACATAATAAATCATTTTAAAATACAAAGTAGGGTTCTGGTGGCATGGAGCGGGTGGTACACTGTCAGTTAACTTAAGTAAATCGTCATTCCACTGTTCTCTTTTAAAAGATGCTGATGTTTGTGGAAATTGACATTGGAGTTCTGAGAGCAAATCAGGCCTGACCTCCCTGGGTGGAGTTATTGCCAACGTCGGTTTGCTTGTGGCCTCGATAGCAAGTACATGATATAAAACATAATAAAATCACATTACAGTGTGTCATGTTTGTCTTTTTTATTTTGTTCTCTCCTTGTGTGTTGCAACAATACATCAAAAAAAATTACTCGTCCACATTAGTGCATCTGGACAATAAATAGAATTCTGGGAAGGGAGACACTTTCAACAACTTCATCAGTGTAATGGATTGTGTAACCTGCAACTCGTCAGCCTGTGGTTAGGGGAAAGGAAGAGACGTCAGGGGAATAAATAAAATAAAACTCAGTGCAAAAAGGAGAAACCTGAGACGAGAACTGACACCAGAGAGCAAAGTCAAGGAATTTAACACAAAATGACTTCAGCTGTGTGTGTTTATATAATGGCATTTCACCTGAACAGACATCACAATCAGGAAATACGATGAGCTGAATCAAATTTAGGATCTGAGTGGACAGTCACAGCATTGTCTGGGATTAGTGACACGACTTGACACAAAGAACTTTCATGTGTTTGAAATCAACAAGCTGAGGTTTATCTAAACACACGGATATCAAGTGTCAGGTCTTTGTTAATGATCACTTAAAGACACTTGTGTTCAAATCCTCACTAAAACATTCATTACAAAGATATAAAATATCAAAACACACGACTGAGCGCACACCTCTGTATTGTGTCGTTAGATTTGTAAAAGTCTTACCAAGATAACTGAACACTTTCTGAGCCATTGTGCTCTACAACAACCAGCAGCCATTTGACAAATGAAAGAGAGAGAAAGAAAACCTGAAGAATTTGTGATGTGACTATCAAAGGAATAAATGTGGTGACAGGCAGACAATTACTGACATACAAATGTGATTTCTTTATTAAAGGTTTAAGTTTCTCTGTTTTCTAGAATTGAGCACAATGCTGTCCTCTGAAGTATTAATTGTGTTCTGTATGAGGTGAGCAGCTGCGGCTAATGAGACTTCACAAATATTAACAAACGTCAGTCTAAAGCAGCAAATCCTACGTTTAATTGTGGACATCAAACCTCATTTGACCTTCTCAGTCGTCCATTTCAGTTCCTCACAGTCATCTAAGTGTCATTTAGTGAGCCAGCAGTGTGACGAGTGAAGGCCGACTGCTCCGTCTGCACTCGTCTGTCATCTGCTGCCTTAGTGAGGAGGAGTGCGGATTAAAGTGCAGGAATAGGAAACATTAACTTCACAATAAAATGAAGTGTTTAGTTTGAAACAAAAGTAAAACAATAAAGGAACATTTCGTAGAATTTGACTCTCAAACAAATCCCCACCTGCCTGACCAAAGCTGAACAGAATGTCAGCCGTCGTCTGAGCTCAGCTGTGCAGTTTTTAGTTGTGAAATCTGAAAGTCTGTGCAAATTATATATTAAAAGATTTTTATATTTCCAGATATTAGGTAAAATTCAGCACATTACTTAATTTATGATCACATAAATAATTCCGTCCCAATATAATGGAAATAGGAATAATCATTTTACAATGTAAAATTAAAAAATAAAAAAGTCACAAAGAAATGCTGAAGTGTTTATAGGAATTGCCAGGAGTCTCATACATTTACAGTGATGTTTATTACACATTCAAATCAGAAGAATATGATTTATGACTATACTTGTGGTGAAATAAACAATAATCATAAACAGTGTACACTCTACACCAATAGAGTACAATTGTAACAAAAACAATACAGCGAATATGAAATGATTGTGTTGTTAAGAAATATGTCCAAGTATTGCACTGCTAATAAGAAAAATGAGCAAAGGAATAATGTACAAATAATTTAAAACATCTAAGCTCAGAAAATTAATTTTACAGTAATTTTTTTACAGTACATTTACAGTAAATTGAGCACTGAAGAAGCTGGACTGAATATTTTACACGTCAGGATTATTTTTAGTGCTTTTCTGAACCAGGAATAAAGAAAAGCGTAAAGAATTGGATTAACTGCATAATTCACTTCACTTAACAACACTAAGACATTCCTGATGATATATGTGATTAGGTTATTAATATCATTAAAAAAATTGTACACATAAAGAGGCAGCCAGCAGATAATAAAAGCCCCCACGACTACTCCTAATGTTTTTGCGGCTTTTCTTTCAGACGGTTTTGATATTTTTCTGTCACTCAACTCCTCAGTTTGTCTCTTTTCTATCATACAGTTGATGGCTCTTGAATGGCTTCTTGCAACTACAAAAATTCTGATATAAAAACCAATCATCAGTAAATAAGGAATAAAAAAAGTTATGAGTAAAATAAAAATGGCCATTTCATAATAAGTGTATGCTGCACAAGCTCCTTCACATCTCTCTACATCAATATAACTCAAACTTAAACCTATGACTATAATTAAAACTGCAAACAGCCACACTACAGCAATGCTGACCTTTGCAACAGTTAAAGTTATTTTTGAGCTGTAAAAGAAAGGATGGCAGACAGCAATGTAGCGATCAATGGATATTAAAGCAACATTATATACAACTACTGTAGTAAGAATATTTGCAAATGCCTGAAAGAAATAACAGTAAATAACTCCATAGTACCAGCAAATATCAAACATGAAAAGCAAAGAAAAGGGCATCACAAAGACACCTGCTAAGAAATCGGCTGCTGCGAGTGAAAGGATCAGAAGATTAGTCGGCGTGTGCAGCTGAACAAAATGAGAAATAGAAATGATGACAAGAAGATTTCCAAAGACTGTCGAGAAAAGCAAAAGACACGAGAAAGTGTAATAAAGTCCATAAATTTCAGTTCCATAAATCAGTTTATAACAAGATGCATTACTGTGAGGATAACAACGGCCAAGTTTCATTCCATTCCACTCCATGTGTGTCCCCTGACTGAGCCGTCCTGCCTGCACACTGAGATGTTTATACACTGAGGCCCTGCGACTGCCATATTCTCTCTGCTGACGTAATTCACATGAGGCGTCTCTCTGCTGTGTTTGCTTCACAAATTCTCTCAGGATGTTTGTTTGTTCATTTCAGTTCTTACTCACTAATGAGTTCATCAAATCTCAGATGTCTTCATTATATTTGTTTGTCAGGAGCCGCTCAGGGCTGCGGTGGTCTCTCCTCACAGCTCCACAGTGGTCCAGCTGCTGGCTCTCTGCAGTTTCCTTCTTCTCCTCTGTCTGCTGTTTTTGTTTTTTTGTTCTCAGTCACTTTGACTTTCTTTCCTCATCACAGCGAGCAGCACATTAAATCAGCAGGTTCAGATGAGCTGAGGTTGTGCCCAGTGGTGGTCTGACACTCCATGCTGTCCTGTGCTGCTCAGAGCCCCTCTGACTCCTCCATGGAGTGTGCTGGACCACCCTGTGCTCATGAGAGGCCCACACACACACACACATACAGTGTACAGTAACAGCTGTGTGTTTTTGTCTTTTCCGGACCCTCACATTAAATTCCTAACAGTATTCCCCCCGTTGCTCTCTGTCAGTCTGACGTTGTGCTGATTGTCTTTGTCTGATTTTCTGGACGTCTTTCTTTTCTTAAATCATCAAACACACAACATGCATTTCTCTGTGTCAGCGGCAGGTAAACTCTCAGAATTCCAATGCAGCAGCGCTCACTAATATTCTTTTTTATTTTTATGACATTTGCTGTGTAACTGATTTCTAACTTTGTATCAAACAAAACTAAACAATTGTGTCTGTCGGGTTTGAAGCACCGAGGAGCACCGCACTGCATGAGTCTGTTAGCTGATATCACTGTAAGGACAATTAAAGTTCTTAATAACGATAGAAATGATGTCAAGATCTCTCCAGAACAATCTACTAATATATTTTAAATCTTAGATTCACTATTTTATATTAATATTACAGTTGTATTAAATTCTTACTGTATTAGAATAACAGCAAGTGATGTTTTTTACAGAAACTCTGAACCGTACAATAAAAATACGAGAGGACCGCCATCTCCATCATACGAGTTCAGTTTTGATTAAACAATTAGCAGCAGCTGCTCACTGATGGCAGACGTACGACTTTACAGGAGTTTGTGTGTCGTGTTGTTGTCATTCCCTCCTCATCGACACAAACAGTGAAGTGGTCCTCACTACACAAGAGTTCATACGTGACACACCGGGTGGTCTGTTATTCTAAACTTCATGTGAGTCCCTCATCTCTCCTTGTGTCACTGAAGCACCTGGTAGTGTCACTTGTCACATATTTATGTCATTAGTCCGCATAGTGCAATACATTTTGGGGGACAGCAGGTCAGCAGGCTTTAGGTCATAAATCACCTCTGCACAGGGAGCCCACCCATCATCAGACACTCGCACATCTTCACAAGAAGTAAAATGTCAGGTCTGAAAACACAGTGGGAGGTCTGAAACCTGAAAGTGCTGATTAGGAGAAAGACTTAAGTGTTATAATGGACTCATTTAGAAGCCAATAAGACGGTTAAGAGAATGTCAGGTTATATAGCGCCCTGATGTGTACAGCAGATTTCCCAACTGTCACTGCACAGATCACTATCGGTTCATACAAAAGTATTCCTGACCACAAAACAGCAGGTCAGCCCATTATATCCACTTTAATTAAAGTTTCTGTGTGTTCTGTTCATCCAGTTGCTTTTTCTCTGCCTTTCCAACAGATGGCACTTCTTAAACATTTTTAGTGGTAAAATGCATCGCATTTGTCATTCCAATAGATGGCGTATAACAAACATTAACAACACTGCTTGTACAAATCCTGTACTAAATGGCGTATCACAGAGACATAGCAATGGGGCAGACACACAGCACTGCAAACTTAAACACTGAGCACATCCAGCAGAGAGTAACTGCCAGATGGACAGAAATCAGCGTATCCACCTTAATAAAAGAAAAAGAGTCTGTGTGTCTGTGTATCTGTGTGTCCATCTGGTTGCCATGTCTCTGTAATTCCAACATATGGTGCTTCACAAGCACTTGCAGTTATACAATTCATCACATTTGTCATTGCAACAGATGTTTGTACCAAATGGCATATAACAGAGACATATGAAGTGTCTGTCAGTGTTACTGTGTATCTTTGTGTCTGTCGGGTTTCTCTATCTCTGTTATAAGACATTTAATATGGGATTCGTAAAAGTAGTGCTAATGTTTCATCTGTTGAAATGACAAATGCAGTGCACTTTCCTGCTACCTGAATTACAGAAACACATTCCAATAGATGGTGCACTGTAAATGTCAAAAAGAGAGTAACTGCTGGATGAACAGAAACAGGTAGCTGTATCTCAAAAGCAATAAGCTTCCATGATGGAAAGAGATCAAATGCATAAAGATGTCATGAGACAGCACAAAACACCCAAAGCTACGGAATTCTGTCATAAAAGAATTCAAGATGTGATGCAACAGACCAGGATGAGAAATTGCCTGAGGATATGGATGTGCAAATTATTAAGGATGTCTGTGAATACACAATACTCAGGCAGCAGAAACACCAGAGGAACATGAAGAGTGAAATCATAAGAATACCACGGCCATTACAGCAGTGCGGGCCCAGGAGACACCAAAAACAACCAGAGCCAAACTACAGTGTGATGTTCAGAGTAAGGGGGTGTGGAGGCATTGGGACAGGGGAGCCCCAAACTACAACTGTCAAGATTAACTTAAATTATGATGTAGGGTTTGTAGGGGACTACTATAGTGTAGTCTGGGCAGTCAGTGCAAATTTTGTGGTTAAAGATTTATTGAGGAGGAGCAGAAGGGTTATCAAGTGTTTATCAAGGTTTTGCTGCCTGGATATACTGTTCTACAGTTTGCTGTGGACTTTATGGATTTTATTAAGTTATGTTAAGTTAAGCTTTTTGCTGTCTACTCACCTGTTGCCCGGATATACTGCTTTAGATTTTACGGCGCTATCTGGATAGCATTCCTCCCTACCTCTTCAGTCTGAATGGCGTTCAGGTATTCCAACTCACAACTCCGCCGACTTAATCCCGCAACCAATCCTGAAATTAACATCCCCATCATTAAAGAACGGAGGACTTCTTTGCCGTCCTCGTTACATTCACAGAGGCTCCAGTCGAAAGTTCATCTTCCATAACCACCCAAAGTGTTCTGCTACTAACATTCCTTCTTTCTGGTCATCTGTCGCACGTTTGACGTGTCATCAGAGCACAGTCACTCCAATTACTATCAACACTGGAAGTATCGTGAGATCTCTGCACTCTAGCATGGGATACACCTGAGCCACTGACAGAAATATCGCAAGGTCTTCACATCCCCGGGTGGATTTATTTTGTGGAGTGGATTCTAAGATGCGTGGAGTGGATTTTAATGTTTTGCGTCCTGTAAAGAGATTTACTTCACAGTCATTGGTTAAATTTGAACTATTTAATTCTCAGTCCATCAGCAATAAATCCACACTGATTGAAGAACACATCAGGGAGAAAGGACTTGACTTGATGTGTCTGACAGAAACCTGGCACCAGTCAGAGGTTTACTCTGCCCTAAGTGAAGCCTGTCCACTTGGCTACAGTTACTTGGAGGCAGCTCGCAGCACTGGGCGTGGTGGTGGACTAGCTATTATCCACCGTCAGGACCTGGGGTTGTCCCCTATCTTGATACCTGCAATATCTTCTTGCGAGTGCCTTGCATTTAAATGTAAGCCCCTGTTTCCCATGACTGTTCTCCTTATCTATTGACCTCCAAAACCCAACTGTGCCTTTTTTCCGGAAATGACTGATCTTCTCACAACACTCTGTGCTACTTCTGCCAACATCATAATCTTAGGAGATATAAATATTCATGTTGACAATACCACAGGTTATCTCACTGCTGACTTCCTTGAGCTGCTAGATTCTCTCAACCTACAACAACATGTTGATGTTCCCACACATTCTAGGGGTCACACTCTTGACTTGGTCATTTCAAACTGTGCCCCAATCAGAAATCTACAGGTATATGATCCTGGTATTTCAGACCACAAAGTAGTGTCAATGGAGCGGCCCTTTTTCTCCCCCCGTATCAAACCAAAACGACAGATCTATTTAAGAAATCTGAAGAATATTGATGTGGATGCCTTGGCCTTGGACCTTA
This sequence comes from Erpetoichthys calabaricus, assembly GCF_900747795.2. Classification (NCBI taxonomy): domain Eukaryota; kingdom Metazoa; phylum Chordata; class Cladistia; order Polypteriformes; family Polypteridae; genus Erpetoichthys; species Erpetoichthys calabaricus. The sequence continues at coordinate 315,543,593 of NC_041396.2, read as the reverse complement.
AACTTCTCTCCTCTGACCCTACCAGCTCCCTCTCTGTTGCTGACCTCGTGGATTTTTACAACCAGTCCCTGAGCAGTCTCCTGGACTTCCACGCCCCTTTAACATCCAGGTCCGTCTCATTCTCGTGCTCAGCACCTTGGTATACCTGCGAGCTGCGAAAAATGAAGGTGGCTGGGCGTGTCCTTGAGCGGCAGCTCAAGGCCTCTGGGTTGACTATCCATAAACAGGCTTACAGGGAACACATGAGGGCGTATGCAGAAGCGCTGAAGGTTGCACGGTCCAAGTTTTATTCTACCATCATCAGAAATGGCTCCAGGAACCCTAAAAAACTTTTATCAACTATAAATCATCTTCTCAAACCTCCTTTACCTGCCCATTCTGAGACCACTGATGAGAGGTGCAACATGTATATCAACTTTTTTAAACAAAAAGTTGATAATATCCGTTTACACCTCTCTACCAAGGATATCTTGCCCTTCCCAACTGTTGACTCATTGTCTGAGACTGTCCAGCCTCTTTGCTCTTTCTCTGTTGCCACACGGGAAGAGGTGGAGGACGTCATCAGGAAAATGAAACTGTCTACTAGTTCCCTGGACCCTTTCCCCTCACCCTTGTCGAGGGCCAACATTTCCACCGTCTCTTCACTTATCACCAGGATAATAAATCAGTCCCTCCTGCCTGGCCATATTCCTTCTGCACTAAAAACTGCTGTCATCAGACCTCTACTGAAAAAATCCACCTTGGATCCTGATGTTCTCTCTAACTATAGGCCCATCTCCAATCTTCCATTTCTCTCTAAAGTTCTGGAAAAAATAGTTGCAGCACAACTTCATGATCATCTCAAACTGAATAACCTGTTTGAAAAGTTTCAGTCTGGTTTTCGCCCTGGCCATAGCACCGAAACAGCCCTGGTCAGGGTCACCAATGATCTTCTGATGATGGCAGATACTGGTTCTCCTTCACTACTTATCCTCCTTGACCTGACAGCTGCTTTTGACACAATAGACCATAACATTCTTCTTCAACGCCTGCAATACACCATTGGACTCTCAGGAAATGTTCTAAATTGGTTTACATCATACCTGACTGGCTGACCTGAGCATGTCGCCTTTGGCAGCGCAAAGTCCCACATCCACAACGTCACCTGTGGTGTTCCACAGGGCTCTGTGCTGGGCCCTATCCTTTTTACTACATGCTCCCCCTTGGAATTGTCATTGGCAGACATGGTTTATCTTTCCATTGCTATGCCGATGACACTCAGCTTTACCTCAGGACTACTCCCACCTCCTCTACTGCTCCTCTGCCAACATTTACATTGACCACCTGCCTGGAGGAGATAGAGGCATGGATGAGGCTCAATTTTCTTCAGTTGAATAGATCCAAAACAGAAGCCATCTTAGTTGGTACATCACATCATCTCTTCTACCATCACCAGTATTGCTTTCTCTGGCCAAAATATTCCTCTTTCCACATCTGTTACTAATTTGGGTGTTAAAATGGACTCCCAACTCACCTTTGACACCCACATCAAATATCTCTGTAAGTCATCTTTTTACCATCTCAAGAACATCGCCAAACTCCGCCCATTACTCACCCTGGCAGATGCAGAGAAGCTCGTCCATGCCTTTGTCTCTTCCAGGCTGGATTACTGTAATGCGCTCCTCATCGGGATTCCTGGCAAGAGTATCCAGAGACTCCAGTATATTCAGAACAGCGCTGCCAGGATCCTGATGAGGGTGCGAAAGTATGATCACATCACCCCAATCCTGAAAACCCTTCACTGGCTCCCTGTTTCATTCAGAATAGAGTACAAGGTCTCCTTTCTTACCCACCAGTGCATTTATGGACATGCCCCTCTTTATCTACAGGAACTCCTTACCCCTCATACCTCCTTATGCTCCCTCCGCTCTGTACACACTAACACTCTTCAAGTCCCCAGAACTAAGCTCAGCAGCATGGGTGACGGGGCGTTTTCATCTGTGGCGCCAAGGCTGTGGAACGCCCTCCCTGATTACCTGAGAGCCCCACAGTCGACTGAGGCCTTTAGGCGAAACTCATCTTTTTAGAAAGACATTTTGTTAAATTATTATATAGATTCCTCTGTTTTTATTTTCAATTTTTCCTCTGTAGCACTTTGGGATTGCTAAAATATAAAGTGCAATATGAATAAAATTTATTATTATTATTATAAGGGAGACTTGTCTTACTCCGATTCCGGTTCCAGACATGTCAAGGTGCTGATTCTGTGAATTTCATTTAAAAACATCAGGTATCCTAATTGTTCTCTCTGTGAATATTATCCCCCCTCCTACTCATAGAGGACCCTATTGTTTCCAGATAACTGATGACTGTTACCATCAGGCAGGTGTGTCACACCCAGAAAAAGTGGAGTAGAGTCAATAGGCTCACCTGTATATCTTCAGTTCAGACAAGGTCACCAACAGCAAATGCGTCGTGTGCAGAAGGTGCTGTCCTGCACTGATGAATCAGTTAAGTGACGAATGAGTAAAATTAATCTTTACAGTCCAGCATGTAGAATGTTGTTTGAAATTGAAGAGGAATGCACAGAGGAGCAGCTGCTCGACCAGCCACTGTTACAGTAGCAATTGCACTGGATAGGAATCCACAGAGACATAATTCTCTTAAGGACAAATGAGGTAGCCATCGTGTTTGAGCACCAAGTAGGAGAAACACCTCTGGAGCAGGACCTCCTGATCTGTTCTAGAGCAGATTCATGGGATGTAAATAGGGACAGCCAGAGGATTAGTTTCCTTGATCCAAACTTGGAAGGAAAGATATTTTCACTACTTTTTCCATAGAGGTGTCAAAGAGTTAAGATAAGTGGAAGGACAGTAACGAATGAGTGGTTAGTAAATTTCAACTTGTATCTGAGTCATGTGAGGTACGTCTTCAAATACGTATTTAAGGTCATGACTGTGTCAACATTGTCATTAGAGAGGGTACTACTCTTGAATGTGATGAAATTAGGCAATTGGTGAATTCTCATTGTATCTGCGCCCCCGAGGCAGTGTGGCCGCTGTTTTGATTTGATGTCTGTGAGCATTTGCATATAATTATGCCGTTGAATTTAAAGTGGAAAATGAAGTATGCACATTTATTAGGGGTAGGGGTAGACATACCACCCTGTCAGTTTGATTTAAGATGAATAAGGACATACCTGGAGTGAGGGAGTATTTTTATTGGCAATTGCCAGAGCTTTAGCAGTGTGAAGATACGACTTGGAGATGGACAGTGAGAAGACAGATATTAAAGATACCGATATTGTCTAAGACCACTTTAACTACGTATTAAAGGGGCTTGAGGACCTTAGAACAAATGGAGGGGTGGTCTATGGATCATTCATAGAGGCTGCAAGAGCGAGGGGCCTTGTGAACAATAATTACTTATAAAACAGGTCCTTAGAAGAGTCTGTACTCTTTGGGATGAGCCGCAGCTGCTTAACACTTGTGTGACTTAATAAAAAAAATAAAAATAGATAAATAAAATTTTTTTAAAAAAGGCTAACCTTTACTAGTACCATAAATTTACACCAGCCATGTATGTTTTTACTGTAATAATAGCAGCTCACTACTCAAAAATGTAAATACTGTAAGGACCCGGAATCGAACCCACAGCCTCCTGATTACGACACAGCGTTGTACCCTAATCCAGTTTCTTTTTCTTCAGTTACATTCTTGGATAAAGCGTACTTGTTTTGTTATACGTGAACCTTTTGTGAAAGTGTTTATTTGATATTTGGACTACAGTCTTCAGACATTATACACTTAATGTCAAAATTTTGTCATTAGTACTATAACTTGAAAAACGTTTCTGAAAGTTTAGTTATGTGTTCAATATTTCTTGCCTTGCATTTCCTGTCATCCTACATTTACATTGTACATTGATCATTGTAGACACGGAACACACATGTATTATGCCATTATATAAACACACACAGCTGAAGTCATTTTGTGTTAAATTCCTTGACTTTGCTCTCTGGTGTCAGTTCTCGTCTCAGGTTTCTCCTTTTTGCACTGAGTTTTATTTTATTTATTCCCTTGACGTCTTTTCTTTTCCCCTAACCACAGGCTGACAAGTTGCAGGTTACACAATCCATTACACTGATGAAGTTGTTGAAAGTGTCTCCCTTCCCAGAATTCTCTTTATAGGCCAGATGCAGTAATGTGGATGAGGAGTTTGTCTTTGTAGTGTTGTTGCAACAATCAAGGGGAACACAAAACATCTTCTTGTTCTTTCTTTCTTTCAAATATGACAGAGTGTAAAGTGATTTTATTATATCTTATATCACATTATTTAAATTGTTCAGAGGATTATAGACAGTTTTATTTTTTATGTTATTATCGCTGTAGTCTACTTTCCATGGAGCAGCTCATCTAAACATAGGAGGAGGATGTGCTGCTACAGACAGTCAGAAGAGCAGACAGACACCTATTGTAGACCATTAGGATTTAGAAGGTCAAAACTTAGAAGGTCAGCACAATTCTATTTTTAAAAAGGGTCAAGTTCAAATCACCATTTCTTGGACATTCTATATGCACAAAAGTGACGCTCTTGAACCATTGGTTATCTTTGTTCATGCTCACCTCATTGACGTGTACTGATGTGGTCTTTAAAAATGACAATAAACAGTGAGGGGCTATGGGTGTTCAATTTGTCCCTCACATTCTTTAAAATGTAATCAGCTTAATGTGAAAATATTCATTTTACTGTCTGCTGAATTGAAGAGAAGACCCAGGAAAGAAGAGAAGCAGAACAACACAGCCACACAGCCATGAAGAGACTGAAAAGACTCACATATTCAGGTGTGTCGGCCTGCATCATCTGTGTCAGCTCCTCAAATAGCCAGCTTTTATCTTTGATTTGCACACCCCATCACCCTTTGATTTGCTATCTTTTTGGTCACATTAAGAATATTTAAAAATGTTAAAATCTATAAAGACTGAATAAAAGTTAATTTCCTGCTCCCCTTGTTTGCATTAGTATTTGCTCAATCCTGCCATCAGGGGTTACAGAGAACAGAGGAGACGTCTTCTAGTAGGTGAAGTGTAGCTCAGTAGCAGTCAGTCTTGGGTGAAGTTGGACTCCGTAGTCCCCAGTCAAGTGTATTGTGTCTGCAGGCTGCGTCTCCTTCCAGGCCAGGTGAGTACAAGAAGAAGAGAACTAGAGCAGAGGTGGGGGACATGTGTGAGGGTCTACGTAACCAAGAATTATGTCATGAAAATGAAAATATCTCATGTTGTTGGAACGAGTCACCCCAAAAATCCTTCCATGATAAAACACACAGCATACAAGGGCAAAACAAAATATAACTACTTAGGGAATGCATAATATGTTTTAGCATGGAGTACATCACATCCTACACAGGATTAGATTAGATTAGAAAAGTTTTATTAATCCCAAGGAGAAATTCAGATGCACGCAGCTGCAGAAACATTAAAATAAAGGATACAAACTAACAGGACAGATAATACAACCAATCAATCAATCATATGAGAAATAAATAAATATTGTGCAAAAACTTCAAAATAAATTAAAAGAGTTCTTCAGTAGGAAACATTTTACTGTATATTGTAAGATATGTCTTCATATTTCTTGGGAATATTGCAATATATTTAATTTTCATTAAGGACTTGAAAGAACAATATCAGTGTCTTTGATAGTGAGAAGTTAAGCAAAATGACACCTGTAATTTGAAGTAAATAAAAATCTCTCAAGATGATCGGTAGGACAAATGGAGATAGGGGTCCTCTCCTTGACATTTTGTTTTTGATCTTTGCAGCCCCACGTCTGCTACCACTTGTCAAATTTTACATTCAGAGTTGCACAGAAAGTCCTTTTAAACTCCCTTTATTCTTGAAGTTGAAAGAACATATTAGAATCTTTTTAAAACACTGCATATGATCACTCATTTGAGTGTCGTCATCTCTACCTGGAAGTGAACAGAACACACAGGCCTGTCCATCAGCACAGTTGAGCTCCGTGCACAATCTACAGGACAGAATCTCAGCCGTCAGTGAGCCCAGGATACAGTAAGCTGTAGAGTTTTATAGTTTACTGCTAGCGTGAGACACAACATGAGACACGCAGATTTGTGTGCCACCCTGCAGCTACCTGCAGTTGGTCTAACAGGGCTAAATTGCTAGCTGTCTTGAAGTGTGTCTTCTCTGTACTTGAACCTGCCTTAGAAAACAATAATCACTTAAACGATAATCATCATATTTTTATAATATGATGAGAGTGGTGCATATGATATTATTTATATTGATTTTCAGAAAGCATTAGGAGGCTCTGCTCCGCTACGCACTGACACTTTGCGGCTCTGCCACTCGAGTATGGGTAAGCGGATGTACAATTTAAACAAATTGTTATTTTCATGGGAACTGTAACTGTTCTGTAACTGTAATGCTCTTGGACTACCTTGATATGATGATGGTAATATTACTGCTTTACCTACTTTGAATTTGTATGAACTATTGATATTTGAATTTTGAATGTGATCAATGAGACCTTGAATATGTTCTGTTCTAAGTTTTGCTTGATTCGATTTAATAATGAAGAGACGATTATCTTCGACTTTTAGATAGGCATTAATAACATAACGTTGTAATAGACATTGAGATGACAGAAGTGAGTTAAATACATTGGGAGGTATCACTAATTTTGACCCGAAATATTATCCAAATTCATGTGTTTCATATTATATGACCATCCTGTTTTGTCATCAGGGAAAAACAAAAGAAAAAGTAAAGGTTAGGAATGAAGTGAATTATTAGATAGAAACAACGAATCGTGCTTTGCTTTGGATAAACACGAATATCAACTCTGTCTTTGATATCTCTGTCTTTCGAAACTATTATCACTGACAATTCATCACATGTTGGTTTATTATAAAATGCAACCATGATCTTTCAGATTCATATAGAAATCCAAGAAAACTTCTTGTTCCATGTTTTGCAGATACATTTCATGTAAAGTGCGATACTTTGGGACATATGGATTTGTATCCATTATCGGCTGTAGAATTTCTAACACGTCTGATCATTTAACTCTTTTGATTCTATGTTGCATCGTTTCTCCGTAATCATAAATATAAACCTGACAGAATTATAATGTGTAAGGGTATAATGTTTAGGAGAGTGCAGAATTGGATCAGACACATGAAGCAGAGGGTGATGGTGTGAGAAATACAGAATTGAGTGAAGTTAAGAGTGGCGTCCAGCAGGAGTCACTGCTAGGGCCACTGCTATTTTTAATATATAGAAATATCTGAATAGGAATATAAATAAGAAGCTGGTTAAGTCAGTGATGATACCAATCTAGGTGGACAGACAGATGGAATTTAATATAAGTAAATGTAAAGTATTACAGTGTCGTGAACAATATGGCTTGGCTGGCATCCCAGCTGGAGAGTATGGTTCCTTATGTGAACTGTAAACCTTTTTAAGGAGGGGGGTATGGACAAACGTCCCAATTGGGTTGGATAGTGGTACCTCTCTAGGTTGGGGTGACCGTTATAAGGGAAAACCAGAAAGAAAAAGCCTACTGATACCATGTGTACCCTAGTACACTGGGTGGTGGTATCCATCTTGTATGGCTTCCATTTGGACCCCACAGGGCTGCATGGGAGCACACTGGGAACTGTAGTCTTGTTGGAGAGCCCTACTGGGTTCTATGGGTGCTGTTGTCGTTGAGAAAACATCTTCAGAAACCACCAGCAGTGTCTTCAGATAGGCAGTCAGAATAGACTTTATTATACAGCCTAGGAAACGACTGCAGAGCACAGAAAGCCTGTCTCAGTTCAATGAAGCGAGCCCCTTGCTTTGAGCAAGTCTCATATTTGTTACAATTCTTATCTCCAAATATCCCATTTCCCTGCTTTACAGGGTTTCTCATAATAATGACCTCGCTCAGTACCTTTTCTCATAACCTGTTTTTGCAGACTCCTCCATAACAATCTTCTTCCCAGTAGCCCTTCTCTTAACAATTTCCTTCCCTATCTACACTCTCTCATGACAGTCACTTTGGCTCAAAGGACGTACAGGCCACCTGGAGGTGAGCATCGCCCAATCAGCTCTCACTAATCCTGGTCTGTTAAAGATTGAAAGGCTTTTGGTTAGTCAGTTCTCACCAGGAGGTCCCACATGTGAAAACTGGACTGCTCAATTAATGATTCATTTAATGGTTACTTGTTGCACTAGCACGAAGCGGAAGCAGAAGCAGACAATGGCCGACAGTGAGATGAATCATGTTGCCGTTGTCATCGAAGAACTCCAGGCTCTTGACAACCAGATCCAGAAACTCCTGTCCAGACGGAGGTACCTAAAGAATTTGAGGGCTTGGCTACTGGAAAAACCATACCCGCCATCTGAAATCGACATAACACACCAGGTTTCAGTAATATCGACTCCACGTTGTGCCGCTCACCTCCAAGGCCACATGAGCTTCACCCCTGCGCCCACCGATGAAGACCTCAGCTTGTTTCAGCTATGCAGGCGGGCGTTCAAGGGTAGAACACCTCCATCGGCACAGGCGAGCATCTCGACGCAGAACCGCTTCGACCCTCTCCGCGCCCCCAGTTTGCCTTCAACCCCGGGTGATGTAATCGTGATGGGTGATTCAATTGTAAGAAATCTCATCATCACATGCCCTAATCAGAAATCTTTTGTTTCTTGTTTTCCCGGTGGTCGTGTCCGAGATGTTATGAGACGTGCGCCGACAGTCTACGAGAAGCGTAAGAACATGGCAGTGGGATGGATTGTAATACACACCGGGGTTAATGACGTGAGGCACCGACAGTCGGAGATTCTCAAGGCAGACTTCGCGGCACTAATCAAAGCCACGAAGGAGAGGACCCCGTCGGCAAGGATTTTCATCTCGGGTCCACTACCTCTCGTTAGAAGATCAAACGAATACTACCACGTCTGCTGGTATTAAACAACTGGCTGAAAGGCTTCTGCAAGAATCAAAACATCGGGTTCATTGATAACTGGGACCTCTTCTGAGAGAGGCTGCGTTTCTTGAAGCGGGATGGTCTGAATCCAAATAGATTTGGTGCCCGGGTCCTCTCCAAAAACATCGCCAAGATAATTCGTCTCTCTTGACTGTCTATTTCTACTCCTAACCCATTCCGTAATGCTAATGCTTTGCTAGGACATGATAATTCTTTAACAAAGTCTTCCACAAAAGTGCACTGCATTATTACTTTAATAACTAATCTCAATGCACGTAAAAAATCTATGCAGTGCGGCATAAACACTAATAATTTAATTATAATTACACCTTTAGATGAACAATGTATTAAATCTATAAAAACAGATTATAGATTAAATAAAAAATATGCACGGAGCGGCGCTAGTAAAAATAACTTAATTTTTATTTCAAATACCCATAACGCACATAGAATTCAGTTCTGCTCCTCTGAAACATTAAATATGGCACTATTAAATGTTAGAACATTAACCAACAAGACGTTTTTCATCAACGATCTTATTAGTGATAGAAAAATTGATTTTATTGCACTAAGTGAAACGTGGCTTAGCTCAGATGGTGTGGCAATTTTAATCGAATCTGCGCCTCCGAATTACAGTTTTACTCGTGCGCATTGCAAGGGAAAGAAAGGCGGTGGTTTAGCAAACATTTACTCGAGCCGGTTAAATTGTAAAGATGTCAGTTTTGGTAAATTCAAGTCCTTTGAGTATCTTGCCGTTGTTATTCATGGAGATTCTCTCTTTCTAGTATTATCCGTGTATAGACCTCCTAAATTTAATGTGTCTTTCTTTGAGGAATTCTCAGACTTGGTGTCAATTATAATTACGAAATATGACACACTCTTAATAGTCGGCGACTTTAACTTTCATATCGATAATCAGCGTGACCAAAAAGTAAAATAATTCATGAACCTCCTAGACTCTTTTGATTTGAGACAGCTCGTTAGTCGGCCTACACATAAAGCAGGTCATACGTTAGACTTAGTGATTACTAAAGGACTAAAAGTTGATGTAAAGCAGATCATTGATACGGGTCTATCAGACCATTTTCTGTTACTATTTAATATTGAAATAATGATAGAAAACATTCATGAGAAGCACTTTGATTCATCAGCAGCTTTAAAACTTACAAACATTCTAAGCAATCAGTCAGTTTATAGTGCCAACTATAATAGCGAGGATAATGTAAATAGTAAGGTGGAAAGATTTAATACTAAAGTGAGAGCTGCTGCTGACATAGTCGACCCTGAAAAGACAGTTAAAAATCTTCTAGCATTGTTATACCATGGAAGGCCCAAAGAGTGTCTGATTTAAAGAGAACAGCTGTATAGCGCCCAGACTCTGGAATGACCTACCAAAATTAATCAGGTCAGCTGACTCCATGAATTCCTTTAAAAAACAACTCAAAACTCATCTGTTCAGGAAGGCTTTTAGCTCTATTTGACTTTATTACCTTTCTCTCAGTTTACATCTCTGTCAAGATGCCAATGTAACCTGTATGTGTGTGCTAGACCATCAATTATGTTGTCTGTTTTTTTCAGAATTTACTGTCTTAATCTTCTTTATTTATTTATCTGGTTTGTACAATGCTATATACTGTATATTCTGCCGTTCTTTATTATATTCTGTAAGTGCCTTGAGCATGGGAAAGGCGCTATATAAATAAAATGTATTATTATTATTATTATAACATGCTGTAGAGCTGAGCGTAAATGGAGGAAAACTAAACTAACTATCCACTATAAAATATTGAAGGTTAAAATAACAGAATACAATAACACAGTCCGTCTTGAGAGGCGCTGCTATTTCTCTAAGATTATAACTAACAATGCTATTAATCCCAGAGTCTTATTCTCGACGATTGATCGTCTGCTAAACCAGGTAACTCAATGGAATGTCTCCTAAGTACTTCCAGTGAAACTTGTGAGGCTATTGCTGTATTTTTCAATCAAAAAATTAATGATATTAGAAATAATATAGTATATCTCCCCAATACTGTGGATCCTCCTAAGCCCCAGTACTCCGTTATAAACAAATTAAATTCTTTCACTAGGATAGATTTACCTGATTTATATAAAATAATTTCTCAACTGAGACCCTCCACCTGGGTCCTTGACCCAATACCAACAAGTTTTTTCAAAGAAGTATCAGGCGTGCTAATTGATAATGTTCTTGACATAGTAAACTCATCATTAGATACGGGGGTCTTCCCAGACTGTCTTAAGACTGCTGCAGTTAAACCCCTACTCAAGAAAAATAATCTCGACTCCTCTGCTTTTGAAAACTTTAGACCCATTTCTGACCTCCATCCATCCATCCATTTTCCAACCCGCTTAATCCGAACACAGGGTCACGGGGGTCTGCTAGAGCCAATCCCAGCCAACACAGGGCACCAGGCAGGGAACCAATCTTGGGCAGGGTGCCAACCCACCGCAGGACCATTTCTGACCTGCCTTTCTTAAGTAAAATTCTAGAGAATGCCATCATTATGCAGCTCAATGACCACCTCAATAAACCTGCTATTCTTGATAAATTTCAGTCAGGTTTCAGAACAAATCACAGCACAGAAACTGCACTCGTTAAAGTAGTAAATGACTTGCAGGTAAATGCAGACAGAGGCCATTTGTCTGTTCTCTTAGATCTTAGATCTGAGTGTCGCATTTGACACCATTGATCATAATATTCTTAGAAATCGCCTTAGTCAATGGGTGGGCCTCTCTGGCAGGGTCTTAAATTGCTTTGAATCCTACCTGGCAGGTAGAAAATTCTTTGTTAGTTGTGGTAATTACAACTCAAAGACCCCTGATATCCTATATGGTGAGCCACAAGGCTCTATCCTGGGTCAGCTGCTCTTCTCAATCTACATGCTTCTGTTAGGTCAGATTATCTCAGGGCACAACGTGAGCTACCACAGCTATGCTGATGGCACACAGCTGTACTTATCAATGGCACCTGATGACCCCGACTCTATTGTTTCACTAACACAATGTCTTACTTGTGTTTCTAAATGGATGAGCTAAATAAAGGGAAAACAGAAGTTATAGTGATTGGCAATAATGGATATAATGAGGTTATTAGAAATAAACGATGCCATGGGATTAAAAGTCAAGATGTAGATAAAGAATTTAGGGGTAACTGTGGACTGTAATCTGAATTTTAAATTGCATATTTATCAGATCACTAGGACAGCATTTTTTCACTTAAGAAACATAGCAAATGTTAGACCTCTTATATCATTGAAAAATGCTGAGAAATTAGTTCACGTGTTTGTTTTCAGTCGACTAGATTACTGTAACGCACTCCTCTCAGGACTACCCAAAAAAGACATAAATCGTTTGCAACGAGTGCAGAATGCAGCTGCTAGAATCCTAACTAGGAAAAGAAAATCCGAGCACATCTCTCCAGTTTTGATGTCACTACACTGGTTACCTGTGTCATTCAGGATTGACTTTAAAATTCTGCTTATGGTTTATAAAGCCTTAAATAATCTCGCCCCATCTTATATATCGGAATGTCTGACGTCTTATATTCCAAATCATAACCTCAGATCCTCAAATGAGTGTCTGCCTAGAATTCCAAGAGCAAAACTTAAGAGAAGTGGTGAGGCGGGTGGCCTTCTGCTGTTATGCACCTAAAATCTGGAATAGCCTGCCAGTAGGAATTCGCCAGGCTGATACAGTGGAGCACTTTAAAAAACTACTGAAAACACATTACTTTAACATGGCCTTCTCATAACTTCAATTTAATTTAATCCTGATGCTCTGTATATTCAATTAATTATCATAACTATTCATGGTGGCTCTAAAATCCGTACTAACCCCTACTCTCTCTTCTGTTTCTTTTCCTGGTTTTCTGTGGTGACGACCTGCACCATCACCACCTAATCAAAGAACCGTGATGTTCCTACATTGATAGATTCAAAGCCAGAAGTCTACATGACCATCATCATCAAGTCCTTCCAAGAGAACCCTAAATACAAAGAGGACTATTTCATTTATGTGAGGTAGAATGCCCCGTGGGGATTGGGTGGTCTCATGGTCTGGAACCCCTGCAGATTTTAATATTTTTTCTCCAGCCATCTGGAGATTTTTTGTTTTTTCTGTCCACCCTGGCCATCGGACCTTACTCTTATTCTGTGTTAATTAGTGTTGTCTTATTTTAATTCTTACTTTGTCATTTTCTTCTTTTTTCTTCATCATCTAAAGCCCTTTCAGCTACATTATTTGTATGAAAGTGTACTATATACAGTAATCCCTCCTCCATCACGGGGGTTGCGTTCCAGAGCCACCCGCGAAATAAGAAAATCCGCGAAGTAGAAACCATATGTTTATATGGTTATTTTCATATTGTCATGCTTGGGTCACAGATTTGCGCAGAAACACAGGAGGTTGTAGAGAGACAGGAACGTTATTCAAACACTGCAAACAAACATTTGTCTCTTTTTCAAAAGTTTAAACTGTGCTCCATGACAAGACAGAGATGACAGTTCCATCGCACAATTAAAAGAATGCAAACATATCTTCCTCTTCAAAGGAGTGCGTGTCAGGAGCACAGAATGTCACATAGATAGAGAAAAGCAAACAAATCAATAGGGCTGTTTGGCTTTTAAGTATGCGAAGCACCGCGCGGCACAAAGCTGTTGAAGGCGGCAGCTCACACCCCCTCCGTCAGGAGCAGACAAAGAGAGAGAGAGAGAGAGAGATAGAGAGAGACAGAGTTTGTTTTTCAATCAAAAATCAATACGTGCCCTTCGAGCTTTTAAGTATGCGAAGCACCGTGCAGCATGTCGTTTCAGGAAGCAGCTGCACAAAAGATAACAACGTGAAGATAATCTTTCAGCATTTTTAGACGAGCGTCCGTATCGTCTAGGTATGCGAAGAGCCCCCCTGCTCAATCCCCCTACGTCAGGATCAGAGAAAGTCAGCGCAAGAGAGAGAGAAAAGTAAGCTGGGTAGCTTCTCAGCCATCTGCCAATAGCGTCCCTTGTATGAAATAAACTGGGCAAACCAACTGAGGAAGCATTAAAAGAAGAAGAAATTAAAAGACCCATTGTCCGCAGAAATCCGCGAACCAGCAAAAAATCTGCGATATATATTTAAATATGCTTACATATAAAATCCGCGATGGAGTGAAGCCGCGAAAGGTGAAGCGCGATATAGCGAGGGATCACTGTAAATAAATGTTGTTTTTGTTGTTATTTCAAATTGCATGGACAAAGGGGCTTATTTTCCGTACGTTGCTTAAATCATCCAAGATCAGATGCCTCATCTTGGATGAGTTTATGGCGGTGAAACTCATCCAGATAAGTCGGTTTTTCAAAAGCAGCCGTGTAGTAGATTAGTTTAGCTGGATCTAATCATCCGAGATGAATGTGTGCGCCCGCGCTGATTGAAAAGCCCATATATATTGAGTCTAGAAAACATGTTCAGCAAGTCTTTGATAGGCTGTAACAAAATGACGAAAGAATGGACGCATTTTTTTTTCACAGAAGCGGAGCAAGACCTTTTATTCGAAGGACATGAAGAATTTCAAGATTTAATATGCACAAGGGGTAACAGTGCAAAAGCAGCCCAAACCAGAAAAGACGGCTGGCAAAAAGTGGCCGACAAATTAAACGCGTGTGCATTGTACTTACTGAAAGCAGTGTTTCATTTCCTATATGTCAGATTAATTATTATTTAATATGTCATAATTCCAGATCAAATGTGAGCACAAGGAGAACACGGGAACAGGTTAAAGTGAAGTACAAGAATATACTTCAAACTGGTAAATATTGGTATATAACTATTTAAAGAATTGTTGACATAAAGAATCATATATAATGTACAGAACATTAATTTTAAAGCTAATAATAAGACAGACAAGCAAAAAACAGCTGGAGGTCCACACGGTCCAGATCTAACCCCTGCAGAAGAGTTGGCTCTCCAGCAAAATGCCCATCGCCCTGTTTCTGAGGGCATTCCAGGGGGAAGCTCCTCCTCAGAACCTGTGGCAGGATGCAGTGGTCACTTCATTTCAGGTAAAGGATGGTCATTGCATATATTTGTCCTCAATGTGTCCCATAGGTATGTTCCATATAGCCCTCTTTTTTGTTGGGTCAGTTGCAGGGAATGTCATATCCCTAGAACCTGTGTCTGACCAACGAGATATTGACAAAGGTCAAATATTTGACGAAGACACTGTGTCTGATTATTCATCAGGAGGAGAGGTACATTTTCCAAATAATGTTTGATCAAACTCCACTGTGATCAGTCCCATGTGCCCCAATCACATTTGGAAACCCTGGGTAATGATAATGTTAAGCTGATTGTGAGATTCTTTATGGAACTATGGGTGTTTCTGCCTGTGTATTACCTACCTGCAATGGCATGAAACGCCTCTTTTGTCTGCACACGCAGGTGTCCAGGAAACACTATGAAAACCTGAAGGAAATATTTCAGAGTCAAACAGACTTTACGAATTGCCTGGCAAACTGCACTTTTAGATAGATTTTCCGCATCGTCTACTGTGTATAAAAAAAGTGCAATGCCAACTTCCACGTTCTTCCATTACATAAATCCCGGTGAAAAGTAACGCACGTGCACGTGCCTGCTGTCCCACCACATCTCATGCCAGAATTATGTCTCTTTGAATATGCAAATCAATATAAATACCCCTTAAGCTCAGCGTTCTGTGAAAAGGCAATGGCAAAAGCACGGGGTAAATAGAAGAATTTCAGTAAATGCCAAGTGATGGCAAAGAAAAACTTACTATTTGTTGGTTTAATCAGTGGTATAAAAAACAAACAGAAGTTGATCGTGTGACATAGAGTGTTGGAGAAACTTGAAAGCTCAAGTTAACAAAGTCGCACAGTGCCCGAAATAAAAAAGAAGTTGCCAGATATCAAAGTCGCCGTGAAAAGGCGAGTCATAGTCCACCGTCTGAGTGTCATATGAAAGCTTATTAGAGTACAAAGAAAAGAAAAAAAATAGGCACACAGTGGGGAAAAAAGCTTAATGTCAACTTTAATCTCAATTTCCACTTTAATCATGTACTGTAGTTTATTTTGTCATTGAAGGAGAACATCATAAACTACATCTTAAACTCATTTAATTTACTGGTTTCTCAAATCCCATCGGAACTAAAGTAGCATGTTAAATGTTTTGTTTTGTATGTGTTCTTCTATGTGCTCTATGTGGCTGAATCACTATGTGCTTCTTAAACAGGCTTTCTCTTCCTCCCGACAGGACACAGAATCCATTACAATCGTGATATTACAGCTCTCTGAATAATTAAAATACTGAGATGTATACGTGATATAATTTTCATGATGATTTTATTTTATTAAACATGGGAACATGGTGGCGCAGTGATTGTTCATGCCTCACGCAAGATGCTTGTTGTGTCGTGTGCTACCTTTGATGAAATAATTGATTGCAGCAGTACTGTCTCTCTCAAACGTACTAACCTCCAATTCCTGTCCTTACTTTTCTTTCTCCAAATACCCAATCGCCACACAATCAGCTCTGTAATAGACGTTAAGCCATCTTAACGCTTAGAAAGCCGATTCTTCAAAAGATTTAAGGAACATTGAAATATCTTCATAGTACATGTTTAATTATTCTATCCTTCCAGTGTCACGCCAGTCCCAGCAAGAATACAGCGCGAGGCAGGAACAATCCGTGAACGGAGCGCCAGCTCGTTACTAGCACTGCGACACTGTGTCCTCACATGTTTATTTATTAACAGTATAGATTATTTAAATGAAGTTAAAGTTTTATTTTGCTGCATTTCATCTTAAAAATGATATCATCATCATATGTAAATACACACTTTATAAAGTGGCTCAGGTTGTGCAATATTATAACTGTATCGCAAGTTTACAGTGAGGTAATTGTACTTAAAAGTAAGTTCTACCAGGAGCACTTGATGGACTGATTGAGTGCGTTTATAGTTCTTGGGATGAAACTGTTTCTGAACCGCAAGGAAAGGCTCTGAAGCGTTTGCTGTATGAGTTCAGTTCAATAGACAGCATGGCTGAGGTAGTGTGTGCTTGATGCTGTATACCAATAATTCTCTTTCTGATCAGCTTCTGAACAGCTGTGATTCCCCACTCAGATACGGTGATATAAATACTCCGAGTGGTGCAGTGAGAGTAATATGAAAAAAGACAATCCGCTGTGGCAACCCCTAACGGGAGAAGCTGACAGAAGAAGAAGAAGGTGCAGTGACAGTAACAACGCTAAAGCAGCTATCGTATTTAGAATAGTTTGACCATTCTGTGAACCATTATATTGTTACAGGTTAATTACAATCAGATACATTAAACTAATAAACAATATGCGGTTAATTCAGTCAGGGATGTGGATCTAAAAAAGAAAAGGAAACCACACTGTAATAGTAGTACTGCTTTGACGCTGGGTGCCGCCAGTCTGCAAAACTGAGTGCAGAACTTGTATACGCCAGGGTATGAGCTACCGTTGTTTTATACATCGCAATTTGCGTAACGTTTTTGTGCGTACGCACCATTTCTATATAAGGCCTCAGGAGTTTTTAGAAGTAATCAGTGACTGTTTTTTAACATAGCATGTTAAAGCACCAACACGGGGTGAAACCTGTCTAGATTTAGTATTTAGTAATAATCAGGAGAGAATTGAGGGTGTAGAGGTGACTGAACCACTAAGGTCAAGTGACCATAATATAATACAATTCTCAGTATTTTGTAAGAGTGCAGTGCAAAGACGAAAATTGTTAAGTTGAACTTTGGTAGGGCTAATTTTGAGCAGATGCGACAAAGTCTAAGTAGGATACACTGGGAAAAGCTTTTAAGTGTGAAGACAGTCGAGGAGCAGTGGAGCAGATTTAAAAATGTTTTACATGTAATGCAGGACAGATACAGACCTAAATTTGGAATTAATAGCAAATTTTTTTAAAAAGTCCATGGTAGATTAATAAAGATTTAAAAAAGAAGTTGCAAAGGAAAAAACTGCTTTACAAGGCATATAAGACTAATGACTGCAAAGTGAATCGTAGAGCATATGAGAATATGAGGGCAACCATTAAGAAGGATATCAGGGAGGCTAAAAGACAGTTAGAGAGGAATATAGCAGATAAGGCAAAAGACGACCCTAAGAGATACTTTGTGTGTTTGAGTAGTAAAAGAACAGTCAAGGAGGAGGTCAAGTGCATCAGAAATAGTAAAAGGGAATTAAAAGATACAGACAGTGAAATAGCGGATGCCCTAAACTTACATTTTTCTGAGGTGTTTACAAGTGAGCAAGTGGATAACCTCAGAGCAGTAACAGGGACTACTAAGGAGGTACTGAGGGATTTGGAAATTGTAGAGGGAGAAGAGCTGCTCACATTAAATAGGCTGAAATCAAACAAATCACCAGGACCAGATAATATTTATTTTACGAGTTCTTAAAGAGGCTAGCGAGTACAAATATAAACCCTTGACACATATTTTTAGGAAGTCACTGCACACTGGAGAGATTCAGAAGGACTGGAAAATGGCAAACATCATCCCATTATATAAAAAGGGTGACAGGGCAGATCCAAGCAATTATAGGCCAGTAAGCTTAATCAGCATCACAGGAAAATTAATGGAAGGAATTATTAAGGCTAAGATTGAGCAACACATGGTAAGGACAGCAGTTATTCTGAACAGTCAGCATAGGTTCAGAAGAGCGGCGGTCATGTTTTACTAACATGCTGGAATTCTATGAGGAGGCAGCAAAAAGATACGATCAAAGTGGAGCAGATGAGATTATTTACCTGGACTTTCAGAAAGCATTTGACAAAGTGCCACATGAGAGGGTGGGCATTAAACTAAAAGAAGTGGGAGTTCAGGGTGATGTTTTTAGATGGGTGTAGAATTGGCTCAGACACAGGAAGCAGAGGGTGATGGTGCGAGGAACCTCATCAGAACTGGCCGATGTTAAGAGTGGTGACCAGCAGGAGTCAGTGCTAGGGCTGCTGCTATTTTTAATGTATATAAATGATTTAGATAGGAATATAAGTAACAAGCTGGTTAAGTTTGCAGATGATACCAAGAGAGGTGGATTAGCAGATAATTTGGAATCTGTTATATCATCACAGAACGACTTGGACAGCAGACAGGCTTGGGCAGATTTGTGGACGATGAAATTTAATGTCAGTAAATGTAAAGAATTACACAAAGGAAGTAAAAATGTTAGGTTTGAATACACAAGGGGCGGTCGGAAAATCGAGAGTACACCTTATGAGAAGGATTTAGGAGTCATAGTGGACTCTAAGCTATCGACTTCCGTTCAGTGTTCAGAAGTCATTAAGAAGGCTACCAGAATGTCAGGTTATATAGCACCTTGATGTGTGGAGTACAAATCACAGGAGGTTACATAACACACTGGTGAGGCCTCATCTGGAGTTCTGTGTGCAGTTTTGGTCTCCAGGCTTCAAAAAGAACATAGCAGCACTAGAAAAGGTCCAGAGAAGAGCGACTAGGCTGATTCAGGGCTTCAGGCGTTGAATTATGAGGAAACATTAAAATTGCTGAGCCTTTACAGTTTAAGCAAAAGAAGATTAAGAGGTGACATGATTGAAGTGTTTAAAATAATGAAGGGAATTAGTGCAGTGGATCAAGACTGTTATTTTAAAATGAGTTCATGAAGAACACGGAGACACAGTTGGAAACTTGTTAAGGGTAAATTTCGCACAAATATTAAGAAGTTTTTCATTCCACAAAGAACGATAGACACTTGGAATAAGCGACCAAGTAGTGTGGTAGACAGTAAGACGTTGGGGACTTTCAAAACTCGACTTGATGTTATTTTGGAAGAAATAAGTGGAATTGGACTGGCGAGCTTTGTTGGTCTGAATGGCCTGTTCTCGTCTAGAGTGTTCTAATGTTCAAGCAATTGGAGTAGGCAATAAATTTTACTTTGAAATTAAAGATTTTAACATTCTAAATGTTCTTAATATGCCCAGGAAGAGAAAGCAAATAAAACAGTAATTGGGTATGCCAATCTGAGATACAAGCTGGCTATCCGAGGAGCTGTCACAGATGATGCAACGCCGACACAACTGAATGTGTGAGGCTTTTCAGTCTCTTAATGGCTGTGTGGCTGTGATTGTTCTGCTTCTGTTATTTTCTGTTTTATTTCCCTCTCTTCGGTTCAGCAGATGATAGAATGGATATTTTCACTTTAACTCGTTTAGGGCGGATGTCGACTTTTTTCGATAGGAGGGGTTGAGGGCGCATATCGACAAAAGTCAACATCCAGGGGTAGATGGCGACAATCAGCTGTTAATGGTGACAACACTCACTGTTATGTTAAAGGTATTCCCTCTTTGCTTGGAGGAACGTTAGACTCATTGACTCAGCATCTAATCCTGGTGAGTGTGTGAGTTACGAAACGTAAACAAATGCAAGATGGCATCGACATCTCATGAGGGAGCAAAGTGAGCACAGAAAACAAAATACTCAGCAGAAGATGTTTTGCACATTATCGCTGAGTCAAACTCTGATTGTTCAGAATCTGATTTTGTTGAAAGTGATCAGAAGATTGAGTAGGACAGTGAGGAACTGGCATCAGTTGATCAGACCCCAGCCAATGCCATCTTAGCTGATTGGCTACCAGCTGAGTGCATTCGCGCACCTGACGCACCTACGGCAAGGTTTGCATTGGAGGAATACCCAGACATTGATCCACAGGACTCAACCTGACTACCAGAGTTCACAAGAAGGCACAGCTTGCTGTTGGACACGACGGATTACCAGCCACTGGACTACTTCAGGCTGTTCTTTCCTGAACATTCTTGTACTTCAAAGTGGAAACCCACAACAAAAGACAAGATGAAGAGCTTTGTGTCTTTACAAATAGAGAAAGGACTAGACTGGTGATATAACATCAGGGAGCATTGGTCCAAACGTGCTTTGTCCCCTGGTGGCTTTGGACAGGTTATGTCGCGTGATGTTAGGTACGTGCTGCTGCAAAGTTTTATTCACTTCTGTGATAACCAGAAGCAAATCCCAAGGGGTGAGCCAGGCTATAACCCCATGTATAAAGTTCAGCCCCTGCTTGACATTGTGGAACCAACATAGAAACAATTTGATCAGCCTGGCTGTGATTTGTCTGTAGATGAATCTATGATAAAATATAAGGGACGCCTTTTTTCTGCCAGTATATGCCTGACAAGCCCACAAAGTATGGCATAAAGGATTTTGTACTGGCAGAAGTAAACACTGGTTTCTGTCTGAAAGTAATCACATATACAGGAAAGTATTCTTTTCAAAGAGAGGACTGTCCCTTGACAAGTCAGGTTGTGCTGGAGCTGCTTCAGGGCTATGAACATTTGGGTCATGTTGTGTACATTTGGACAATTTTTATACATCAGCAGAATTGTTCATGGAGCTACAGAGCAGGGGAATTGGAGTTTGTGGCACAGTGAGGGTGAGCAGGAGACACAGGCCTTCACAGTCGAAGCCAAACAGGCTGTAGATGAAATGAGGTGACAATACGGTTTTCTTACAGGCGGAAAACTTTGTGGCAGTGGCATGGCACAATGTCAAACGGGTGACTTGTCTCTCTACAGTACACACCAACAATACATGTGAGAAAGTTATTCATCAAAAGGGAAACAAGAAGGTAGGAAGCTGGACAAGCCAGTTGCACTTGAGGAGTATAACTGTAAAATAGCTGGAGTTGATCGACTGGATCAGATGCTGGGGTCATACGCTTACGGCCATAAGTCCACCAAGTGGTAACACACTGTGTACCATCGCATGTGTGAGATGGCACTTACAAATGGCTATATATTGTTCAAGCAGGCAAACAGTGACAGCACTATGACTGCAGCAGATTTCCACAAGAAGGTGGTTGACAGCTTGGTGGCAGAGTGTGTTGCAGTGCCTTTGACAAAGCGAGGAAGGCCATCACAAAGAGCAGCGCCAGACAGGCTGACTGAGCGCCACTTTCCTGCAACATATGAGGACAAAAAATACAAACCTGACTGTGTTGTGTGCAGCAAGAGACAACTGAAAAGGAGGCACCAGTGCAACACGTGTGGTAAGGAGTGCAACGTGGCATGGCATGCAATTGGCTGCTTTGAGCGAGATCAGACTTTACAGGACTCTGCTGTGTAACATGAATGTGATATGTATGTGAAATCATAAGGTATGCAGGCTCATAAAACATGCAAGACAGGAACATTTGTCAAAAATAATTTTTTTTTGTTGATTTGATGTGTTAAACAATTGCTTTGTGTTCTTTTTTTTAAAAAGTGAGTTTTGGAAAAATATTCAGTCCTGAGACAAAAGAAACAAAAAAAAAAATCAGCCCTGAAAGAGTTAAGCTGATGACTTTTTAAAGCTTGTGAGGGCCAAGGTGAACACTTCTAGCCCCTCTCTGTCTAATGTCATTTTCACAGACCGCATCAGTACACGTCGATGAGGTGAGCATGAACAAAGATAACCAAAGGTTCAAGAGCTTCACTTTTACACATTTGGAAACTAAAAAAAATGTTTTAAAGATTTGACCTTCTAAATCCTACTTGTCTGCAAAAGATGTCTGTCTGCTCTTCTGACTGCAGAAAAAATCCCATCAGTGTGAAATGGCCCTCTGTCTGTAGCAGCACATCCTCCTTCTATGTGTAGACGAGCTGCTCCATGGAAAGTGCGCTTACAGTTAAAACATACAGCAATAATGACATAAAAAATAAAATTGAAATAATGTGATATAAAACATAATAAGATCACTTTACACTCTGTCATATTTGATCTTTTTATGTTTTGTTCTCTCCTTGATTGTTGCAACAACACTACAAAGACAAACTCCTCACCACATTAGTGCACCAGGCCAATAAATAGAATTCTGGGAAGGGAGACACTTCAACAACTTCATCAGTGTAATGGATTGTGTAACCTGCAACTCGACAGCCTGTGGTTAGGGGAAAGGAAGAGACGTCAAGGGAATAAATAAAATAAAACTCAGTGCAAAAAGGAGAAACCTGAGATGAGAACTGACACCAGAGAGCAAAGTCAAGGAATTTAACACAAAATGACTTCAGCTGTGTGTGTTTATATAATGGCATTTCACCTGAACAGACATCACAATCAGGAAATACGATGAGCTGAATCAAATTTAGGATCTGAGTGGACAGTCACAGCATTGTCTGGGATTAGTGACACGACTTGACACAAAGAACTTTCACGTGTTTGAAATCAACATGTTGAGGTTTATCTAAACACACGGATATCAAGTGTCAGGTCTTTGTTAATGATCACTTAAAGTCACTTGCGTTCAAATTTTTAATAAAGCATTCATTTCAAAGAAATAAAATATCAAAACACACGAATGAGCACACACCTCTGTATTGTGTCGTTAGATTTTTAAATGTCTTACAAGATAACCGAACACTTTCTGTGTATGAAGCAGCAGGACCCATTGTGCTCTACAACAACCCTTCAGCCATTTGATAAATGAAAGAGAAAGAAAGCCTGAACAATTTGTGATGTGTCTATCAAAGGAAATAAATGTGTAAATTAATAAGAATAAAAGGCTCAGAGAAAGTACAGGGCTGAAAAGTGAGGAAGTTCAATGACAGCTTGTAATAAGAGAATAAGTTTAACACTAGAATAACCAGAGCCTAAGAAAAACCTCGTAAACCTGGCCCACCTTAAGTCCTTTTGCACCTCTCAGTCAGCGTCTTTTGTCTTGTAAATGTGTCAATAAGCCCAAGCAGCAAGCAGCCTGCTATACTGTCCCCCACCGCCACCGCCTCAGAACGGGCAAGAAGTTCTCGCAGCTCATGCCTTGATTGATTATCTGGGAGTGAGCTACCTAGAATTGCAAGGGGAAATAATTTGATGTGTGTTCTGTGTCTACAACAGTGTAGTAATAAATAACAAAATGTACGACAAAATACGACAGCTTCTGTGGTGCAGTGGTTAGAACTGTCGACTTGTAATCCAGAGGTCGTGACTTTGAAACCAGCTCCATGGCAAAATTAGTGTTTTGAGTAGTGAGCTGCTCTTATTGTTAATATTATACAATAAAAACATTCATTGGATTTGCGTCTGTAACAGCTGCTGTAAATTTATAGGACTTGTAAAAGTTAGTGTTTTTTTTTTTCACTTTTATTCTCTCAGTCACGATCACGATACAACACCCACTCACACCACCCCAGATCTGACGCGGTTACTTTTTATCTGAAACTGGGAATAACTGTAGATGTGAGTGGTGTTTTGAGTGGTGTTGCATCCGTGCCACAATATTTTCCGAAATGTACTATACAGGTCATAAAATGAATAATTCCAAACATCATATATACCTATGTCTCTGTTTTTTTGTCACTGCAGCTTTGACATCATGGAGAATAAGGCACATACTAATTCAGAGTAAGCAGGAACACTCAATAAACTGAATAAAAAAATTCAAGTGACAGTGAGATACGAAGAAGGCAGATTCACCAGCATTTGTGTGTCATTTTTTATCCATCCAGATGAGAGAATTTCCAGTTTCGTTGTCTCAAAACACCACTCACATTTACAGTTATTTCCAGTTTGAAATAACAACTAACAGCATCAGATCCCTGGAGGGCAGTAGTATGTATTGTGATCGTCACTTGAAAGAACAAAAGTGAAAAAAAACGCTAACTTTTACAAGTCCTATAAATGTACACCATCTGTTACAGACGCAAATCAAATGTATGTGTTTATTGTATAATGTTAACAATAAGAGCAGCTCACTACTGAAAATGGCAAATATATGAGGCAGTCAGGATCAAACCGGAGGACTATTGATTATAAGTCAGCGATTCTTAACGCTGTGCCATGGAAACTGTTGTATTATTCATGAACCTTTTGTGAAAGTGTTTATTTGATCTTTGCACTTCAGGCTTCACACATTATATAGTTTATGTCTACATTTTGTCATTTATTACTAAAATTAGAAAAACGTTTCTATTTTAACGATGTGTTTACACAGATTATTGTAGAAACGGAGCACACATGAAATGCATGTGTTCCAAATAACGATCCATTATTTCCATTCTAAAACTCCAGCACTTCCCTCCTAGATAATGAAGGCTGGAACAGGCAGAACTTTGTGGCCGTTCTGCGGTGGTGGGAGATGGAATAGTAGGCTGCTTGCTGCTTGTCATGATCGGCACATTTACAAGACAAAACACGCTGATGGAGAGATGTGAAGGGATTTAAGGTGGGCTGGATTTACGAGTATTTTCGTAGGCTTTGGTAATTCTAGTGTTAAAACAAAAGTGATCAAAGCACATAGAAACTCTCCCTGGTGTAATACAAACACTTAAGGTCTCAAATTAGAATGTCGAAAACTGGAGAGCAGATGGAGAACAACAAAGCTGCAGGTCTTTCAAATTGCATGGACAGAAAGTGTTAAAAATATGAAAAAGCCCTCTTTAACCTCACTCAGACTACTATACTAAAATAATAGCAATAATAAATATCCTCGGGTACTGTTTAGGACAGTGGCTAAATTAACAAATTGGAATTCAGATCTACAGTGCAGAATACCAGCAGACATTAACAGTTCAGACTTTATGAACTTATTTAATGAGAAAATTAAAAATGTAAGAGCCCAGATCTCAGCATCCCAGTGCAAACCACATGCTAGCTTGGCAGACCCTGTCTCACCTTGCATGCACCACTTTAAATATTTTAATCCTGTAATACAACAGGAAGTTTTAAGTTTAATTTCTAAAATGAAGCCCACTACCCAGTGCCATCAAAACTAGTAAAAAGTACAATGGATGTTCTTGCAGTGCTTATTCTTAACATTATTAATAGTTCATTATTGCATGGCACAGTACTTGATGCACTAGAAGTGTCAGTCATTAATCCATTACTTAGAAAGTCAGACCTAGACCAACATATACTTAATAATTACAGACCCATTTCAAATTGAAATTTCTCTAAAATACTTGGAAAAATTAGTCGCCAGTCAGCTTCAGTGACACATTACGCATTATGATTTATTTGAGAAATTCCAGTCTGGTTTCCGTACTGATCATAGTACAGAAACGGCACTAACGCATGTTGTAAATGATATCATCTGATGAAGGAAACTGCACTGTAATAATGTTGTTAGAATTAGCTCAGCGTTTGACACCATTGACCATTCTATTGTACTACACAGGCTAGAAAATGATGTTGGGCTTACAGGCACTGTGCTCACCTGGATTAGTTCTTATTTATCAAATCAATTCCAGTACGTACAGAAGTGTGCTGACAGGACTCCATCATTATACACAGAAGTTCAATATGGTGTCCCTCAGGGCTCAGTACTGAGACCTTTACTGTTTTCACTTTACATGCTTCCACTGGGATCTCTCATTAGTAAACATCATGTTAATTTTCACTCGTATGCAGATGACACCCAGTTACACCTTTCTTTAAGAACAAATGAAGTTTCTCCGATGTTGTTTTTAATTAGTTGTGTTGTGAATTAAAAGAGTGGATGGATGAGAACTACTTGTCTTTAAACACACACAAAACAGAGATGTTAATTATTGGAGAAAATGACGCTGATCACAACAATATTTTGTCATCATTTAACTCAGTTGGAATCACCATTAATTTTACGGAATCATCGTCCTGTGCGTGAAAATGTGCCATAGAAATGCATGTTGTCACAGTACTGATTATTATACAGAGCTCGTAGATTCAAAATGATAAAGTAAAAGCAAAAACACAAAACACATAAAACACATAAATGAACAAATACATAAAAGCCACATTCGCCCTGATTTTATTGTTTGTGTTCTATAAGGTAAAGCAACGCCTTTGTGTCCTGCATTCACATTTGGTGCCTTGATGTAAAAGGACTGGAAAAAAATATTGAGGTCCAATTTTTAAGAAAATACTTTTTTTTCTCTGATCTATACAAATGAAATTCTTTCTATATGAACATTTAAGAAAAACAATAACACAAATCATAATGCACTTTAAAAATAAACTTCCTTTCAATCATATTCAAATATTCAAACAGTAACAAATATCGAAGTTTATGCCATTATGACTGAATGTCCTGCATAATCTTAACATTACTAACTCTGTAGTATCGGAGGCAAAGAATAGGATGGGCAATAAATGTGACAATGTTTAAAATAAAAAGAAAAGAATTATAAATCAGCGTCCACAACTACACAAACCCCACGATATTCGGAGAAAAATCGATTTACTAATTTACGTCACTAACTTTGTTCCCAAATTTAAAAAGGTGTGCAGACTCCCGGGACCACAATGCAACAAAAGGGGCGGATCTTTATGCAAATTTAGGAGTGATGCGTACACAAAACTTGCTTTTTTACGTTACATTAACTAAATGTAACTGTGTATAGTGAACGTGGGCAAATAGTATTAAAATGTGCGAATTGTGATAGAAATGAACTTAAGAAACTAAAGTAAATGACGCTTCTGTTATAAGGAAATAATTGAATTCTTTTGTTTCAACATAATTTAAAGATGTTAATGTGACTTCTACGAGAATTACGTCACTGTATCAGTAGAAAAAGCTGCATTACATAATACTAAGAAACATGTTTTTGGTAAGTTATATTAAATTCAATTAGATAAATAAAGTGAACAGCCCTGTTAGTTTATTGTTTTGAGTGAACGACATATTTCAGTTCATGAGATTTGTTGTCATTGACCTAAAACTCTTTAAATATTTACAGCCAAATGCATCACAGCCTGCAGACGCACTTCAACTGTTCATCTTTAATTCAAAGTTATTTGTGTAGTCCGGCAATGTCGTCTGTTAAATTGTCCACAAGTTCATTTACATCTGAATCCTTAGATTTTAACGTATTGTGTGTGTGTGTGTGTGTGTCAGCTGACTTATTAAACAGATTCTAAATGTGAAGCTGCGTATTTGTTACGCACATTGTTTGAAATGCTTTCCATGAGCTGTCAGGTGATATGGTGGCGCAGTGGTTGGCACTGTTGCCCAGCAACAGGAAATGAAGGTTCAAACTTGCATCTTCTCTGCATGGACTAAAATAAACGTAAAGAAAAGTGTGACAATGCTTTAAATAGTAGATGCTAAATAATAGAACTTGAGCAAGTAGAAATGTACCCTATGAAATATGGGCTGTGACTGAAATATATTTGAAGGACTTTTAGTGAGTTTGGGAATATGTTTAGTTAAAGACAACGTATGAAAATGTGTGGTGTTGTTTGAAACGATAAGGTAATTGATAAAGGAGTACATAAATATATAGGCTTTACATTTAAACTTAAAAATGAATATGATTAGGTCCAATGAAACGTTCCCTGACTTAGTATAAATGTGTCTGCCTTCTTCCATAGAGTACTGGCCTTACTCAAATGGAGGAAAGTTCTTTTAGTAATTTTTAAATGAAAGTAATAATAAAACCAAACATTCTCTAGGATAGGAAGAAAGCTGCTGGTGATGAGCACTGTCTTCCAGTCCAGGTAGTGGTCTACATATATTAAGATACGCTGTAACTAACACAAAGGGTAGACTGTGCTTTACCTGCAGATCATTGCTCTGGAGAAGCATCTCAGGATCAATATTATTAAGCAGAGCTAATTTTAAATATCAGAAAATGTTCTTTTACGTACTGTGTACTGGTGTGATGCACTAACTACTATGAGAGCATTAGTAAATATAAAATAGATTTTAAATTATCAGGCATTTGAGACAGTGACAGTTTGATTTCTTTTGCCATCACTCCTTGTTCACAAGTAATTTGAACATCTTAAATGTGAAGTAGAATGTTGTTGTTTGAATGACTTCATAGCTAATAGTAGGATTTAGCTTTATTTTCTATAATTTGATGCTCTAATGAAACATTCTGGACACTTTATATTGTAGACCATTGATAACAAATCTAGGACTAGGCACACATCTGAGCCAAGAGAGCTAATGTTTGTTAGATAAGAAGGAAATCAAATAGTCGTTGACAATGTTTTTATCATCCTACATGGAGGTTATGGGACACAAATCTGAGATTTATAGGGGCAGGCATGTAATGCCAGTATACTCTGAGGAGAAAGGACTTTGAGACGTGTTATTGTTTGACTTGATTTTCTGGCTGTTGATTTATGTGATTTATCTTAGGTATTAAAGATTTGCACTGATTTCTGTTATTCCCCAAATTCAGCTACCAGAAATCTTTTACTTCCTTTTAGCCTTTAAGGGCGGACATATTCAGTATACACAGGTCTTATACAGATTAGACTTAGGGTTACAATAGGATGTTAGTCCTTACTGTTTTAGTGGCACTTTATGAAGTCCCGAAGGGGGGATGTGGAAGAATCATTTTAGGGTAACATAGCATTCATCTTTAAGAAATAGCGCAAAGGGTTAATAAATGTCAGAAACCAGAATCTAATATAACAGACTTTTATATTATTTAAATCATTTGAGTGTAAACCAAGGAGCCACCCAGAGTGAATGTAAGCATCGACTGACTCTGTTTGTAAACTCAGTAGTTTATCACATGAGCCGCCATTCTGTGTTTCTCTGACCATTCTGACCAGGCTGTGACAGACGGCTTCTGATGAACGAGCCCTCCAAGGCATTTAGACGAGGAGTCATTAAAAGAGACCATCAAGAGCATTTCTCCTGCCTGATGACTGAATTGTCCTGTTAGCGGATGTTTCATTCTTTAATCAGATGTTCAATTTCAAGCACAATAAACCAATCAGGTTAACATTTACATTTATTTATGAGGCTGACGCTTTTACCCAAAGTGACTTACAACATTTCAGATACGATTGGCTGCTTTTCTTTTCTTTCTCCAGTTGGTGCTCAGGTGGGTGAAGTGACTTACTGGGGGGCACACAGCGTCACTGGGGGGATTTGAACCCACAGCCTCAGGGCTTGAAGTCCAAAGCTTTAAAGGTTTTCTGATTATGTGATGAACTCTTTGGCATTGTGATCTAATGAATGAAGTGTGTGAACAGAGTGAGACAGGCGGCCCTCCTTGGTCACACTTGGAATAAGGTGCTTGTGCTCCTCTGGTCAGACTTCATGATAAAGAAGACTGACTGACGCTTTTCTCCTGCTGGTGTTTTATTACCCAGTGTGGGGCGCCAGTCAATTTCTTCCACAATATATCACAATAGTTTTGATTATTTACTGATAAAGACAATGAAATAACAGCAAATCTCACATCCACCATCGCAGAATCAGTATAAACTGCTAAAGAGACAACTTGAACCACGATAATGAAATAAAGAAGAAAATGTCTGTGTGAATATTTTATACAAAAATACTTTAGTGCAGCAAACTACTAGATGGGATAGCAGTGAGGATTATAAAGATAAAAAAATCAAAATCATGTAAAGGTGGTTTGAAAAAGAAGGAAGAACTTTATAACAATTATAAAAAATATTATTAAACAGTGTGCATAGGCAGCAAGTTATTTTGATCCAAATGTAAATTATGAAAGGTTTAGGGTTTAAGTTTAGAGTTCATTTATTAAAGGTTTAAGTTTCTCTGTTTTTCTAGAATTGACCACAATGCTGCTCTCTGAAGTATTAATTGAGTTCTCTATGAGGTGAGCAGCTGTGGCTAATGAGACTTCACAAATATTAACAAACGTCAGTCTAAAGCAGCAAATCCTACGCTTAATTGTGGACATCAAACCTCATTTGACCTTCTCAGTCGTCCATTTCAGTTCCTCACAGTCACCTCAGTGTCATTTAGTGAGCCAGCAGTGTGAGGAGTGAAGGCCGACTGCTCCGTCTGCACTCGTCTGTCATCTGCTGCCTTAGTGAGGAGGAGTGCGGATTAAAGTGCAGGAATAGGAAACATTAACTTCACAATAAAATGAAGTGCTTAGTTTGATACAAAAGTAAAACAATAAAGGAACATTTCATAGAATTTGACTCTCAAACAAATCCCCACACGCCTGACCAAAGCTGAACAGAATGTCGGCCATCGTCTGAGCTCAGCTGTGAAGTTTTTACTTGTGAAATCTGAAAGTCTGTGCAAATTATATATTAAAAGATTTTCCAGATATTAGGTAAAATTCAGCAGAAAACTTAATTTATATTGAAATAAATAATTCTTACCCATAATAATGGAAACAGCAATAATCATTTTACATTTTACTGAAGTGTTTCTATGAATTGCCAGGAGTCTCCTACATTTACAGTGCTGTTTATTACACATTGAAATAAGAAGAAGACCTATGAAAATAACTATGGTGAAATAAGTAATAATCATAAACAGTGTACGCTCTACACGAATAAAGTAGAATTTAACAAAAACAGCCTTCAAAAAAAACAGCAAATAAGAAATGATTGTATTGTTAAGAAATATGTCAGAGTTTTGTACTGTTAATATGAAAAATGAGCAAAGGAATAATGTACAAATAATTAGAAACATCTAATCTCCGATAATTAAATTTTTTATTTTCTTTACCATTTACAGTAAATTAAGCACTGAAGAAGCTGGACTAAATATTTTACAACTCAGGATGATTTCCAGTGCTTTTCTGAACCAGGAATAAAGAAAAGCGTAAAGAATTGGATTAACTCCAAAGTTCACTTCACTGAGCAACACAAAGACATTCCTGATGATACGACTGACTTGTTTATTCATTTCAGTAAAATAATTGTACACATAAAGTGGCAGCCAGCAGATAATAAAAGCCCCCACGACTACTCCTAATGTTTTTGCGGCTTTTCTTTCAGACGGTTTTGATATTTTTCTGTCACTCAACTCCTCAGTTTGCCTCTTTTCTATCATAAAGTTGATGGCTCTTGAATGGCTTCTTGCAACTACAAATATTCTGATATAAAAAACAATCATCAGTGAATAAGGAATAAAGAAAGTTACAAGTAAAAGAAAAATGGCCATTTCATAATAAGTGGATACTAAACAAGTTCCTTCACAAGTCTCTACATCAATATAACTCAAACATAAAAGTATGACTGTAATTAAAACTGCAAACAGCCACACTACAGCAATGCTGATCTTTGCAGCAGTTAAAGTTATTTTTGAGCTGTAAAAGAAAGGATGGCAGACAGCAATGTAGCGATCAATGGATATTAACACCACATTATATACAACCACTGTATTAAGAATATTTGCAAGTGCCTGATATAAATAACAATAAATAACTCCAAAGTACCAGCAAGTTTCTATCATGCCAGTCAATGTAAAGGGCACCACAAAGAAACCTGTTAAGAAATCGGCCGCTGCGAGTGAAAGGATCAGAAGATTAGTCGGCGTGTGCAGCTGAACAAAATGAGAAATAGAAATGATGACAAGAAGATTACCAAAGACTGTCGAGAAAAGCAAAAGACACGAGAAAATGTAATAAAGTCCATAAATGTCAGTTTCATAAATCAGTTTGTAACAAGATGTATTACTGTGAGGAAAGCAATGGCCAAGTTTCATTCCATTCCACTCCATGTCTGTCTCTGACTGAGCCGTCCTGCCTGC
The DNA here is from genome assembly GCF_900747795.2 of Erpetoichthys calabaricus. Classification (NCBI taxonomy): domain Eukaryota; kingdom Metazoa; phylum Chordata; class Cladistia; order Polypteriformes; family Polypteridae; genus Erpetoichthys; species Erpetoichthys calabaricus. The sequence goes on along the minus strand of NC_041396.2, from coordinate 315,511,168 downwards.
ACACTGAGATGTTTATACACTGAGGCCCTGCGACTGCCATATTCTCTCTGCTGACGTAATTCACATGAGGCAACTCTCTGCTGTGTTTGCTTCACAAATTCTCTCAGGATGTTTGTTTGTTCATTTCAGTTCTTACTCACTAATGAGTTCATCAAATCTCAGATGTCTTCATTATATTTGTTTGTCAGGAGCCGCTCAGGGCTGCGGTGGTCTCTCCTCACAGCTCCACAGTGTCCAGCTGCTGGCTCTCTGCAGTTTCCTTCTTCTCCTCTGTCTGCTGTTTTTGTTTTTTTGTTCTCAGTCACTTTGACTTTCTTTCCTCATCACAGCGAGCAGCACATTAAATCAGCAGGTTCAGATGAGCTGAGGTTGTGCCCAGTGGTGGTCTGACACTCCATGCTGTCCTGTGCTGCTCAGAGCCCCTCTGACTCCTGCATGGAGTGTGCTGGACCACCCTGTGCTCATGAGAGGCCCTCACACACACACACGCACACACACACACATACAGTGTACAGTAACAGCTGTGTGTTTTTCTCTTTTCCGGACCCCCACATTAAATTCCAAACAGTACTCCCCCCGTTGCTCTTTGTCAGTCTGACGTTGTGCTGATTGTCTTTGTCTGATTTTCTGGACATCTTTCTTTTCTTAAATCATCAAACACACAACATGCATTTCTTTGTGTCAGTGGCAGCTAAACTCTCAGAATTCCAATGCAGCAGCGCTCACTGATGTGTTTTTTTTATTTTGATGACATTTGCTGTGTCACTGAGTTGTGTCGTGTTGTTGTCATTCCCTCTTCATCATCACAGACAGTGAAGTGGTCCTCACACATAAGAGTTCATAAGTGACACACAGGTGGTCTGTTAATACAAACTTCATGTGAGGTCCCCTCGTCTCTCCTTGTGTCCCTGAAGCACCTTGTAGTGTCAGATGTCACATATTTATGTCATTAGACCACATAGTGCAATGCATTTTGGGAGACAGCAGGTCATCAGGCTTCATGTTGTAAAGCAGCTCTGCGCAATGGCAGGTCTGAAATGTGAAATTACTCATGAGGAGACAGACTTGGGTGTTATAATGGACTCATTCAGAAGCCATTAAGACGGTTAAGAGAATGTCAGGTTATATAGCGCCCTGATGTGTACAGCAGATTTCCCAACTATCAGTCCACAGATCAGCATCAGTCAGTCAGTCAGTCATTGTCCAACACGCTACATCCTAACACAGGGTCACTGGGGTCTGCTGCAGCCAATCCCAGCCAACACAGGGGGCAAGGCAGGAACAAATCCTGGGCAGGATGCCAGCCCACCGCAGGGCACACACACACACACCAAGCACACACCTGGGACAATTTAGAATCACCAATGCACCTAACCTGCATGTCTTTGGACTGTAGGAGGAAACCCACAGAGACACAGGGAGAACATGCAAACTCCACGCAGGGAGGACCCGGGATGTGAACCCAGGTCTCCTTACTGTGAGGCAGCAGTGCTACCACTGCTCCACCATGCCGCCCCAGATCAGCATCAGTCCATACGTAATTTTTCCTGTCCACAAAACAGCAGGTCAGCTCATTATATCCACCCTAACTCTTTTAGGGCGGATGTCGACTTTTGTCGACAGGAGGGGTTGATGGTGACAAAACTCACTGTGACGTCACAGGCATTCCCTCTGTGCTTGGAGGAATGCTAGACTCATTGACTCTGCGTGAGTTGTAAAATGTAAACAAATGTAAACAAAGGCAAGATGGCATCGACATGTCACAAGGGAGATAAGCGAGTGCAGAACAGAAAATACTCGGCAGATGATGTTTTGTGCATTATCACTGAGTCGGACTCTGATTTTTCATAATCTGATTTTGTTGACAGTGATCAGGCGATCGAGCAAGCGAGTGAGAAGCCGGCATCAGCTGATCGGACACCAGCTGAAGCCACCCCAGCTGATTGGCTGCCAGCTGAGCGCATTCACGTAGCTGATGCACCTACGACAAGGTTCACGTGGGAGGAATACCCAGACATTGATCTGTGGGAGCCAAACTGGCTACCGGATTTCACAAGATGGCATGGCTTGCTGTTGGACACGACAGATCACCAGCCTCTGGACTACTTCATCCTGCTTTCTCCTGATGCTGCTTTTCAGCTACTGTCAGACGAGACAAACAGGTAGGCAGAGAAATGTATTTGAATTGTGGGCTGCGCTTCCACCGCATTCTCATTTTTCAAAGTGGAGACCCACAACAAAAGACGAGATGAAGGCCCTGTGGCCTTACAAATAGAGATGGGACAGAACTGGTGATATAACTTCAGGGAGCATTGGTCCAAACTTGCTTTGTCCCCTGGTGGCTTTGGACAGGTTATGTCGTGTGATGTTAGGTACGTGATGCTGCAGAGTTTTATTCACTTCTGTGATAACCAGAAGCAAAGACCAAGGGGTGAGCCAGGCTATAACCCCATGTATAAAGTTCAGCCCCTGCTTGACATTGTGGAACCAACACAGAAACAATTTGATCAGCCTGGCCATGATTTGTCTGTGCATGAATCTATGATAAAATACAAGGGACGCCAGTATATGCCAGACAAGCCCACAAAGTATGGCATAAAGGATTTTGTACTGGCAGAAGCAAACACTGGTTTCTGCTTCTGAGTTGGTCTTGTCCGTTTATAGGAGATGGACGTCTGAAGCAGAGCTCCGCTAGCAGCGGCTTTATTTTCCCACGTATTTCATATTATTTAGAGGTATCCTGTATTTAACCCGACCAAAGAACTTCCACCCCCCCCTCGAACTGCCACCTTATCGTGGTGGAGGGGTTTGCGTGTCCCAATGATCCTAGGAGCTCTGTTGTCCGGGGCTTTATGCCCCTGGTAGGGCCACCCAAGGCAAACTGGTCCTAGGTGAGGGATGAGACAAAGTGCGGTTCAATATAACCTCCTATGACGAATAAAAAATTTGGACAGCGTTTTCCCTCGCCCGGACGCGGGTCACCGGGGCCCCACTCTGGAGCCAGGCCTGGAGGTGGGGCTTGATGGCGAGCGCCTGGTGGCCGGGCTTGTACCCATGGGGCTCGGCCGGGCACAGCCCGAAGAGGCAACGTGGGTCCCCCTTCCCATGGGCTCACCACCTATGGGAGGGGCCAAGGAGGTTGGGTACAGTGTGAGTTGGGTGGTGGCCGAAGGCAGGGACCTTGGCGGTCCGATCCTCGGCTACAGAAGCTGGCTCTTGGGACGTGGAATGTCACCTCTCTGAAGGGGAAGGAGCCTGAGCTTGTGCACGAGGTTGAGAAGTTCCGGCTAGATATAGTCAGGCTCACCTCGACGCACAGCTTGGACTCTGGAACCAATCTCCTTGAGAGGGGCTGGACTCTCTACCACTCTGGAGTTGCCCCCGGTGAGAGGCGCCGAGCTGGTGTGGGCATACTTATTGCCCCCTGACTTGGAGCCTGTACATTGGGGTTTACCCCGGTGGACGAGAGGGTAGCCTCCCTCCGCCTTCGGGTGGGGGGACGGGTCCTAACTGTTGTTTGTGCGTATGCACTGAACAGCAGTTCGGAGTACCCACCCTTTTTGGAGTCCCTGGAGGGGTGCTAGAGGGCATACCTTCTGGGACTCCCTCGTACTGCTGGGAGACTTCAATGCTCACGTGGGCAATGACAGTGAGACCTGGAAGGGCGTGATTGGGAGGAATGGCCCCCCCGATCTGAACCCGAGTGGTGTTTTGTTATTGGACTTCTGTGCTCGTCACGGATTGTCCATAACAAACACCATGTTCAAGCATAGGGGTGTTCATATGTGCACTTGGCACCAGGACACCCTAAGCCTCAGTTCGATGATCGACTTTGTGGTCGTGTCGTTGGACTTGCGGCCACATGTCTTGGACACTCGGGTGAAGAGAGGGGCGGAGCTATCAACTGATCACCACCTGGTGGTGCGTTGGTTCCGATGGTGGGGGTGGATGCCGGTTAGGCCTGGTAGGCCCAAACGTGTTGTGAGGGTCTGCTGGGAACGTCTGGCAGAGCCCCCTGTCAGACGTAGCTTCAACTCCCACCTCCGGCAGAACTTCGACCATGTCCTGAGGGAGGTGGGGGACATTGAGTCCGAATGGGCCATGTTCCGTGCCTCTATTGTTGAGGCGGCTTACTGGAGCTGTGGCCGTAAGGTAGTCGGTGCCTGTCGTGGCGGCAATCCCCGAACCCGTTAGTGGACACCGGTGGTGAGGGATGCCGTCAAGCTGAAGAAGGAGTCCTACAGGACCCTTTTGTCCTGTGGGACTCTGGAGGCAGCTGATAGGTACCGGCAGGCCAAGCGGAATGCGGCTTGCTGAGGCAAAAACTCGGACATGGGAGGAGTTTGGGGAGGCCATGGAGAACGACTTTCGGACGGCTTCGAGGAGATTCTGGTCCACCGTCTGGCGTCTCAGGAGGGGGAAGCAGTGCAGTGTCAACACTGTGTATGGTGGGGATGGTGCGCTGCTGACCTCGACTTGGGACGTTGTGGAACGGTGGGGGGAGTACTTCGAAGACCTCCTCAATCCCATTAACATGCCTTCCAATGAGGAAGCAGAGCCTGGGGACTCGGAGGTGGGCTCCCCCATCTCTGGGACTGAGGTCACCGAGGTGGTCAAAACACTCCTTGGTGGCAGGGCCCCGGCCTCTGCAACATCGCATGGACATCAGGGACAGTGCCTCTGGATTGGGAGACCGAGGTGGTGGTCCCCCTCTTTAAGAAGGGGGATCGGAGGGTGTGTTCCAACTACAGAGGGATCACACTCCTCAGCCTCCCTGGAAAAGTCTATTCAGGGGTTCTGGAGATGAATGGTCCATTGGATAGTCGAACCTTGGATTCAGGAGGAACAGTGTGGTTTCGTCCTGGTCGTGGAACAGTGGACCAGCTCTACACCCTTAGCAGGGTCCTGGAGGGTGCATGGGAGATCGCCCAACCAGTCTACATGTGTTTAGTGGACTTGGAAAAGGCGTTTGACCGTGTCCCTGGGGGAATCCTGTGGTGGGTACTCCAAGAGTATGGGATACCGGACCCCCTGATAAGGGCTGTTCAGTCCCTGTACGATCGGTGTCAGAGCTTGGTCCGCATTGCCGGCAGTAAGTCGAACCCATTTCCAGTGAGAGTTGGACTCTGCCAGGGCTGCCCTTTGTCACCGATTCTGTTTATAACTTTTATGGATAGAATTTCTTGGCGCAGCCAGGGTGTTGAGGGGGTCCGGCTTGGTGGACTCAGGATTGGGTCACTGCTTTTTGCAGATGATGTTGTCCTGTTTGCTTCATCAGGCCGTGATCTTCAGCTCTCTCTGGATCGGTTCGCAGCTGAGTGTGAAGCGGCTGGGATGGGAATCAGCACCTCCAAATCCGAGACCATGGTCCTCAGCCGGAAAAGGGTGGAGTGCCCTCTCAGGGTTGGGAGCGAGATCCTGCCCCAAGTGGAGGAGTTCAAGTATCTCGGGGTCTTGTTCACGAGTGAGGGAAGAATGGAGCGTGAGATCGACAGGCGGATCGGTGCGGCGTCCGCAGTGATGCGGGCTCTGCATCGGTCTGTCGTGGTGAAAAAGGAACTGAGCCGTAAGGCAAAGCTCTCAATTTACCAGTCGATCTATGTTCCTACCCTCACCTATGGTCATGAGCTATGGGTAGTGACCGAAAGAATGAGATCGTGAATACAAGCGGCTGAAATGAGTTTTCTCCGCAGGGTGTCTGGGCTCTCCCTTAAAGATAGGGTGAGAAGTTCAGTCATCCGGGAGGGGCTCAGAGTAGAGCCGCTGCTCCTCCACATCGAGAGGAGTCAGATGAGGTGGCTCGGGCATCTGATCAGGATGCCTCCTGGACGCCTCCCTGGTGAGGTGTTCCGGGCACGTCCAACCGGGAGGAGGCCCAAGGGAAGACCCAGGACACGCTGGAGGGACTATGTCTTGGGATTCTCCCGGAAGAGCTAGAAGAAGTGGCCGGGGAGAGGGAAGTCTGGGCAAGCTGCTGCCCCCGCGACCCAACCTCGGATAAGCGGAAGAGGATGGATGGATGGATGGATGGATGGATGAAGAACTTCCACCACAATATACAAGCATGAGTAACAATAAGAAAAGTCAGAAAGAACCGGAAAAGAAACGTAAAGCCGTTTCTAAGTCTGGACAGACATCCGGCCCGAGTGCAAGGTATGGCCTCTCGGAGACTGACCTGGAACAGGCAGACGAATGCACAGATCTCCTGGGACCCCGCTCCATTGTATCGTCTCCAGCCGAGAGTGAAAATGGGAGTGAAGGTGCTAGTGATGCAGGTCGCACTGGATTGCCGATTTCTGAGGATCATTCTAGACTAGAAAAGGCCCTGCAGATGTGCTCTCATCTACTCATCGCGAGCCCGCAGCACCTGCTGTAACAGGAGCTGCATTTCCACTCGCGGAGCACGAAATCTGAAGCGATCTGTCCGAACTGAAAACTGAACTGAAAGAGATGATTGCTACACTGGCTACCACCATGGCTACGGCCATAAATGAGCTTAAGAAAGATAACAAGAATGAGCTTAAGAATCTATTTAAACATTTTGACGTGAACTTTAAAGGCATGTTGGAGAAATTAGAGGAACACATCGAAGAAAATAGATCCAAACTGAAAAAGCTTGCCGACCAGATTAATGACTTTACAGATCAGCTGGATGACGTTAGGCAGGCATTCATGGCTCGAGTTGAAACAGTGGAACAATTGTCATGTAATGCCAATGAAAAAGCCACAGCTGCGAATTCCGAATGCAAAAAAAGTTGGACTTTGACATTAAAAAGTTGCTACGGAAAGCCGATATCAAATACAGCCTCTTGTATCCCGCCAAACTGAAAGTGGAAGTTCAAGATCAATATTATATTTATCAAGCAAGGAAGAAGCCGAAAAGAAATTAAAGAAGCTGTTTCCGACACTCTTTTGAAAGTTAATAAGGAGCCATATTCTATCAAGGCATGGGAAGGACTTATCATCTGCTCTCGGATCCATATTTAACCCTTTAACCGCCAACTCCCTAAATATTCCCCATGCCAGGAGAAATCTGAACAATTTTCATTTTTTTACTTTACATTTATTCAAGCAGTATTTACCTGCTGAAATACCTGCTGAAATGTTTCAAATAAATGGTCAATCAAAGGACGTAGCTTGAACAAGCGGTCACGGTTTGGATCTTTCATATCTGGTTCAGATAACGGGCAGCAGTCCAGTTGAGATGCTGGGGATATACCCACTCATTGCCATCGTCCGATGCGTCGTCATTCACAGTATCATGCAGCGCGTGTTGCTGATCATCATTGTCGCTAAAATCTTCTTCAGAACTGCTACAATCATGATCAGAATTATTGTCCAAAATCACCTGCAAAACCTCACTTGAAGTCAGTTTACGTTTTGCCATATTCACAGCTTTCACTTTCGAATCACATCACGTGAGCGGCCAATACAACCACAGAGTCGTCGAAATACAACGTAGTAATAATACCCACGCCAAACTGTCAGTTATACTACGCGCCAGGCATTCACATAACCATAGGAAAATGTGCCGGATAATTCCGGCAGTAAGGCATCAGCAATAACGCTACGATGCCGTATATATCTGGCAGAGGGCGGTTAAGGGGTTAAATAGACTGGTATTATAATTATACGTCCTTTTCTTTATCTGGACATTACATGTTTATGTTTTAATTAGAGTTATAGACGTGAGTGTGGATGTGTGGAAGTAATTAAAGTTGGATTTGTTTTTTTCTTAACTACCTTAAAGTAGACTGTTTAACATCATACTCTGGGTTTATTGCTATTTCTAGTATTACATTACTATTACATTTGTACTATTACATTATACTGTTACACTAGGAATTACCATGTCTATCCTAGACTACTTTTTAAAATGATTCACAGGGTTCATTTTTTTTTTATCTTAATATCTTAAAATTGCTGAAGATTAATTTAAGCTTAAAGATTGTTAATGATAACATTTTCGGCAGATAGTATTAAGGATTTAACTGTAAAAGATATCTCTGTTTTAATTCTGTAACGCCGCTGCAGGGTGGGGTTTGTTTTGTTTTGGACGTGCTCTGTCTCTTCGTATGTCAGAGGACTGGAACATCGCGAAGTGGGGGTCTAGCCTCATGTGGGGAGGCAAAATGGGGGGGTGGGGGGATAAAAGGGGGGAGAGAAGGAGAGCAGGTATATCTAATCTATTCTTATATTCCTTATAATTATAAATATCAATGCAGCAACAGGCTAACATGCAACAACTCCTGGGGAATCTTGAAACTAAGATTAAAACTGCCATATTACCAATTAAAACTATAAAATGACATTAAAAACTCAGAATCAATGTCTCCATGATGGGACAGTTAACTTTGTGAGCTGGAATGTTAAAGGCCTGAATCACGAATTAAAGAGAAAGAAAGTATGCTCTCACCTAACAGGCTTAAACGCTAAAATAGTATTTTTACAGGAGACCCACTTACTAACCAAGGATCAGTTCAGATACAAAAAGACTGGACTGGCCAAATGTTCCATTCTAGCTTTATAAAGAAAACTAGAGGGGTGGGAATTCTCATACATAGAACAGTTCCTTTGTAGCATCAGAGGTAGTGTCGGACCCTGAAGGAGATATGTGATGGTCATGGGCAACTTATATAACAGTAAAATGATTTTGATAAATGTTTATGCACCCAATGTTGATGATAAGGAATTCATGCAAAATCTATTTGCATCCATTCCCAGTGTGAACACTCATAAAATTATAATGGCTGGGGACTTTAATTGTGTTTTAAATCCACTCTTAGATAGGACTCCTGTGACAGGGGGGACGACATCTAATACTGCAAAGATAATTACACAGTTTTTAAAGGATCACAACTTATCAGACCCCTGGAGGTTTCTTAACCCCAAACTCAAGAACATATTCGTTCTACTCACCAGTGCATTATAGCTACTCAAGAATTGATTATTTTTTTATAGATAATAATTTCCTGCCTACAATTAAATTATGCAAATATGACACAATTGTTATCTCTGACCATGCCCCTCTAGTCTTGGAGCTAAAATCAATAAGCCCCTCGTACTCACCTCGCAGATGGCGTCTTAACCCCCTTTTATTGGCAGACGAGAACTGCACAGAATTTATATCCAAACAAATCAGCTTCTTCCTAGAGACAAACATGTCTACAGAGGTTTCTGCAGGAACACTCTGGGAAACTCTAAAGGCCTTCCTAAGAGGCCAGATTATTTCATATCTTTCCCATAGAAATAAATTAGAAACCAAGAAAGTGTCAGAGCTAAGAAATGAAATTACTAGAATAGATGAAGAACAAGCCAGGCGTCCAAGTGAAGCTCTTCACAGGAAAAGGCAGGCCTTGCATACAGAACTTAACATCTTAACAACTAAAGAAACTGAACAACTTATTTATAAGTCTAGACAGCATTACTATGAACACGGAGAAAAAGCTAATAAGCTTTTAGCTCAACAAATTCATAAACAAGAAGTTCACAATGCAATACCAGTAATCACCAACAAGAATGGAGAAGAAATCATCGACCATAAATATATAATGCACACATTTAGAGATTACTATAAGTCTTATATTCCACTGAGCCCAAAGAAGACAACACACAATCTAATGCATTTCTGGATAATTCACAGACACCACAAATAGATGCTTTAAGTGCTGAGGAACTGGATAAACCTCTAACACTAACAGAATTACTAGATGCTATAAAGTCACTACAAAGCGCCGTCTGTATGGAAAAAATTAAGCAAGACTTGCATAGATGGTCAACCCTTCATCTCACTCTAGCTGGAAGAATTAACATTGTTAAGATGAATATCCTCCCTAAGCTTCTCTTTTAATTTTAAAACATTCCAATATATATCAATAAATCGTTTTTTAAACAGTTAGATTCAACAATAACCTCATTCATTTGGAACTCAAAACACCCACGTATCCGAAGAGTGACCCTACAAAGACCTCAGGCAGAAGGTGGCATGGCTTTATCTAATTTTCAGTTCTATTACTGGGCAGCAAACATACAAGCCATAAAAACCTGGACACAAATAAATGAACATACACAGGCTTGGTCCGCAATATAAATAAAATCCTGTAGTACTTCTTTATACTCCCTGCTCTGCGCTCCAATAATTGCAAGTTATCGCAAATATACTAATAACCCAATTGTGCTTTACTCACTCAGAATATGGAATCAAATTAGAAAGCATTTTAAGATGGAAAATCTTTTATCAGTGGCACCTCTGCAAGAGAACCACCTCTTTCAACCCTCGCAAACATATCCAGTTTTTAATACCTGGAAAAGTTTTGGGATTAAAATGCTCAGAGATCTTTATATAGACAATATCTTTACATCTTTTGAACAATTACACTCAAAATTCAGCCTCCCAGCTACACATTTCTTTCAATATCTTCAAATTAGAAATTTTGTTAAACAGAAATTGCCTGATTTCCCCCACCTCGCACCCTCCACAATGCTGGAAAAAATACTGCTCAATTTTGAGGAATTAAACACCATTTCCGCATTATATAAAATCCTATTAGAGTCCCTACCTTTCAAAGATCCAGAGGACATTGGGAAGAAGATCTCTTAATCAATATATCAGAAAAGGAGTGGAAGGTAGCAAAGCAGAGAATTCACTCGAGTTCCATATGTGCAAAGCATAGAATTATTCAACTAAAAATTATATTTCGAGCTCATCTGTCTCGCTTAAAACTGTCCAAAATGTTTCCAGGGCAGGATCCAACCTGTGAACGCTGCAACCAAGCTCCTGCCTCACTGGGTCACATGTTCTGGGCCTGCACCAAATTAACATCATTTTGGACCAAAATTTTTAAGTGCCTTTCAGACAGCCTTGGGGTCACAATCCCTCCTAACCCATTAACAGCTGTGTTCGGTGTTCTTCCAGACGGACTTTAAGTGGAGAAGGACAAGCAAACGGTGATTGCATTCACTACACTTTTGGCACACAGACTTATTCTGTTAAATTGGAAGAATCCTAACTCTCCTCTGATAAGTCAGTGGGAAACCGATGTTTTATATTATTTGAAATTGGAAAAAATCAAATTCTCACTTAGAGGATCTGTACAGAATTTTTTCAAAACATGGCAGGATCTAATCAATATTATTTTAGAATAAGAGGAATAACTATTACCGCATTTAATTCCCTTCTCCATCTCTTATTTACATAGATATTTATTTCTCCCTTTCTTTTATTTATTGTTGCCTTATTAAAAAGCCCTAAGCAATTCTCCTTTGGCTAAGCTCTCCTTCTCAGGGGTGGGGTTTGATTTGTCTTCAATTTTGTTTGGTTATAAATTGATCTATTTGTATGGAATGATTACAATGAAAATTAATAAAATAAAAATATAAAAAAAAGAAGTAAACACTGGTTTCTGTCTGAAAGTCATCACATATACAGGAAAGTATTCCTTTCAAAGAGAGAACTGTCCCTTGACAAGTCAGGTTGTGCTGGAGCTGCTTCAGGGCTATGAACATCTGGGTCATGTTCTGTACATTTGGACAATTTTTATACATCAGCAGAATTGTTCATGGAGCTACAGAGCAGAGGAATTGGAGCTTGTGGCACAGTGAGGGTGAACAGGAGACACAGGCCTTCACAGTCTGAAGAGGAAAAGAGGTGACAATACGGTTTTCATGAGGGTGGATAACTTGGTGGCAGTGGCATGGCACGATGTCAAACAGGTGACTTGTCTCTCTACAGTACTGGGCCCCATCCCCACCACACTACTTAAATCCTGCCTTCATGCCATAACCCCGACTGTTACAACAATAATTCACTCATCCCTTGACACTGGCTCTGTGCTGCTCACTTTTAAAAATGCTTCTGTAACCCCAATGTTAAAAAAGTCTGGTCTTGATGCTGACAGTCTTAACAATTTCCGGCCTATTTCCCACTTACCTTTCCTGTCAAAAGTTCTTGAGCGTGTTGTAGCTTCCCAACTCACCAATTACCTAACCTCTAATAATTTGATGAACCCTTTCAGTCTGTTTCAGGGCGCGGCACAGCTGTGAAACTGCTCTGCTACGGGTAACCAATGATTTGCTTATGGCAGCAGACTCTGGACAAACCAGCATATTAATTCTGTTAGACCTCAGTGCAGCATTTGACACTCCGGTCAGACATGACATCCTACTGTCCAGAATGGAGAACATGCTGGGTATCTCTGGCACTGCCCTCCAGTGGTTCAAGTCCTATCTGACTGATAAGAGTTTGTTAGTCTTGGCAACAGCAGATCCAGCTCAGCGCCAGTCACACAAGGAGCTCCTCAGGTCTCTGTCCTCGGTCCTCTGCTTTTCTGTATTTATATGCTTCCCCTTGGCCATATTATCCGTAGTTATGGATTGGGTTATCATTTTTATGCAGATGATACTCAACTCTATTTCAATGTTGAAAGTGGAACTTCATCAGAGCTTTCTCAGCTCACAATCTGCCTTAGTGAAATTAAAACCTGGATGGAGCAGAACTCTTTAAAATTAAATTGCAATAAAACTGAACTCCTGCAAATTGCGACTAAAATGCAACTTAATAAAATGAGCTCCTTGCCAGTCCATCTTGGCGGTGATCTCATCAGACCTGCCTCTACTGTAAAAAATCTTGGTGTCATTTTTGATTCCTCCCTCACTTATTCCGCCCACATAAATCACATTAAGAAACTTTCTTACTTTCACCTCTGTCACATATCCCGTGTTTGCTCCTTCCTCTCCTTCTCTAATGCTGAGAAACTTGTCCATGCTTTTATCACATCCCGCATCGATTATTGTAATTCCCCACTGGCAGGTGCCCCTTCTAATCTTCTATCACAGCTCCAGCTTATTCAAAACTCAGCTGTAAGAGTCCTTACTCGAACCAGCAGCAGCGAGCACATCACACCATCCTGCTCCGTCTTCACTGGCTCCCTGTGTCCTACAGAATCGAATATAAAATCCTACTAATAACCTACAAAGCTTTAAATAACCTCACGCCAAATTACATCAGTGACCTTCTCCATCACTATGTGCCTGCCAACCCACTAAGGTCCTCTGATTCTGGTAATCTTGTTGTGCCCCTCACTAATCTACACTCTATGGGTGACAGCAGGGCCTTCAGCTGTATAGCGCCCAGACTCTGGAGTGACCTACCGAAATTAATCAGGTCAGCTGACTCCATGAATTCTTTTAAAAAACAACTCAAAACTCATCTGTTCAGTTTGTCTTTTAGCTCTACTTGACTTTATTACCCTTCTCTCAGTTTACTTCTCTGTCAAGATGCTCATGTAACCTGTGTGTGTGTGCGAGACCATCAGTTATGTTGTCTGTTTCTTTTCAGAATTTACTGTCTTAATCTTCTTTATTTATTTATCTGGTTTGTACAATGCTGTATACTGTATACGCTGCCGTTCTTTATTATATTCTGTAAGTGCCTTGAGCATGGGAAAGGTGCTATATAAATAAAATATATTATTATTATTATTATTATTATTACAGTACACACTGACAATATATGTGAGAAAGTGCAGCAACAGACAATTGAAAAGGAGCCACCACAGCAACACGTATTGTCAGCAGTGCAGTGTGGCAATGACTGAAATTGGCTGCTTTGAGCGAAATCAGACTTGGCAGGACTTTGCTGTGTAACATGTATGTGATATGTGTGTGAAATCATAGAGCATGCAGGCTCATACAACATACAAGACAGTAACATTTCTCAGAAGTAAATATTTTTTGTTGCTTTGATATGTTAAACAATTGCTTTGTGCTCTTTTTTAAAAAAAGTTAGTTTTTGGAAAAATATTCAGCCCTGGGAGAAAAAAAAAAAAACAAAAAAAAATTAGCCATAAAAGAGTTAATTAAAGTTTCTGTGTGTTCTTTTTATCCAGTTGCTTTTTCTCTGCCTTTCCAACAGATGGCACTTCGTAACCCTTGTTAGTGGTAAAATGCATTGCATTTGACATTGTAATAGATGGCATATAACAAACATTAGTAACACTGCTTGTACAAATCCTGTACTAAATGGCGTATCACAGAGACATAGCAATGGGGCAGACACACAGCACTGCAAACATTAACAGATAGATCCAGCAGAGAGTAACTGCCAGACGGACAGAAATCAGCTTATCCACCTTAATAAAAGGACAAAGTCTGTCTGTCTGTGTGTCCATCTTGTTGCCATGTCTCTATCATTCCAACATATGGTGCTTCACAAGCATGTGTAGTAATTCAATTCATCACATTTGTCATTCCAACAGATGGTTGTACCAAATGGCATATAACAGAGACATATGGAGTGTCTGTCTGTATTTCTGTGTATCTCTGAGTCTGTCAGGTTGCTCTATTTCTGTTATAAGACATTTGGTATGGGATTCATAAACGTAGTGCTAATGATTGTGATGTGCCATCTGTTGAAATGATAAATGCAGTGAACCTTCTTGCTACCTGAATTACAAAACACATTCCAATAGATGGTGTACTGCCAATGTTAACACCTAATATGTCAAACAGAGAGTTACTACTAGATGGACAGAAACTGACAGCTGAATCTCCAAAGCAATAAGCTTCCATTAGGGAAAAGAATCAAATGCATAAATGTATGATGAGACAACGTGAAAAACCCAAAGCTAAGGAAGTCAGGGGCAAAAGAAATCAAGATGTGATGCACCAGACCAGGGATGATGAATTGTCTGAGGATATAAATGTGCAAATTATTAAGGACGTCTGTGCACACACAATACTCAGGCAGTAGAAACCCCAGAGGAACATGGAGAGTGAAATCATAAGAATACCACGGCCATTGTAGCAGTGCAGGCCCAGGAGACACCAAAAACAACCAGAGCCAAACCACAGTGCGATGTTCAGCATCAGAGGGTGTGAAGTCAAAGGGACAGGGGAGCCCCAAATCTTATTACAACTCACGAGATGGATCAGTCATAGAGGACGGCAAGAATGAGGGGCCTTGTCTACGATGACTGGTTATGGAGCAGGTCCTTAGAAGAGTCTGAACTCTTTGGGATGAGCCGCAGCTGCTTTGACTGTTTGCCTTCATTTGTGTCTTTGATGCACCAATTAACTCAGAAGAACTGTTTGTGAAATACAGGAGAAGGTTGTGTCAGATGGTTGCTCGACTCTATCAAGGACATGTAGATGGCTGTGCTTTGTGTGTAAACTGAGTGTTGCTTGGCACAGAGAGAACTCTAATGCACCATGGAAAACAATTATTTATGCTCAAATTAATACTACATACGTACACATTTATTCCTTTTGATAGTCACATCACAAGTTGTTCAGGCTTTCTTTCTTTCTTTCATATCTCAAATGGCTGCTGGGTTGTTGTAGAGCACAATGGCTCCTGCTGCTTCATACACAGAAAGCATTCAGTTATCTTGTAAGACATTTAAAATCTAACAACACAATACAGAGGTGTGCGCTCATTCATGTGTTTTGATATTTTATATCTTTGTCATGACTGCTTTAGTGAGGATTTGAACACAAGTGACTTTAAGTGATCATTAACAAAGACCAGGGGGGTATTTTCCGTACGTCGCTTAAATCATCCGAGATCAGATGCCTCATCTTGGATGAGTTTATGCCAGTGAAACTCATCCAGATAAGACGGTTTTTTAAACGCAGCTGTGTGGTAGATTAGTCTAGCTGGATCTAATCATACGAGATGAATGCGCGCGCCCGTGTTGAGTGAAAAGCCCATATATATTGAGTCTAGAAAACATGATCAGCAAGTCTTTGATAGGCTGCAACAAAATGATGAAAGAACGGGCGCATTTTTTTTTTTTACACAAGCGGAGCAAGACCTTTCATTCAAAGGACATGAAGAATTTCAAGATTTAATATGCACAAGGTGTAACACTGCAAAAGCAGCCCAAACCAGAAAAGACAGCTGGCAAAAAGTGGCCGACAAATTAAATGCGTGTGCATTGTACTTACTGAATGCAGCGTTTCATTTCCTATGTGTCAGATTAATTATTATTTAATATGTCATAATTCCAGATCATACGTGAGTACAAGGAGAACACGGGAACAGGTTAAAGTGAAGTACAACAATATACTTCAAACTGGTAAATATCGGTATGTAACTATTTAAAGAATTGTTGACATAAAGAATCATACATAATGTAAAGAACATTAATTTTAAAGCTAATAAGAAGGCAGACAAGCAAAAAACAGGTGGAGGTCCTCGCAGTCCAGACCTAACACCTGCAGAAGAGTTGGCTCTCCAGCAAAATGCCCATCGCCCTGTTTCTGAGGGCATTCCACAGGGAAGCTCCTCCTCAGAACCAGTGGCAGGATGCAGTGGTCACTTCATTTCAGGTAAAGGATGGTCATTGCATATATTTGTCCTCAATGTGTGCCATAGGTATGTTCCATATAGCCCTCTTTTTTGTTGGGTCAGTTGCAGGGAATGTCATATCCCTTGAACCTGTGTCTGACCAATGAGATATTGACGAAGGTCAAATATTTGATGAAGACACTTTGTCTGATTATTCATCAGGAGGAGAGGTACATTTTCCAAATAATGTTTGATCAAACTCCACTGTGATCAGTCCCATGTGCCCCAATCACATTTGGAAACCCTGGGTAATGAGAATGTTAGGCTGATTGTGAGATTCTTTATGGAATACCTGCAATGGCATGAAACGCCTCTTTTATTGTCTGCACACGCAGGTGTCCAGGAAACAGAATGAAAACCCGAAGGAAATGTTTCAGAGCCAAACAGACTTTACGAATTGCCTGGCAAACTGCACTTTTCGATAGATGTTCCGCATCGCCTACAGTATATAAAAAAGTCCCGCTTGTAAAAAACTTTAAAGCAATGCATACTGTCTGTGTGGTTGTGAGAGCCCGTATTCGCCGAGTTTGACTTCGAATATAAGGTGCTAATAAATTTTTGAGGTACAATATTCCCCCCTCGGCTAAAGCGGTATCTTTTGAAAAGAATTTCCTCCAGGAGCAATAAAGGATCTTGCCGATCGCGCAAAACCCTCTCTAAATGAAATTCTCTTCGTATAATTTGAGCACCAATATCAATTGGTCACTCATTCATGAACGGCGAAGCCATGGCTGGATGACTTCCACGCACCGTCACTGATTACGTGTGTAAACTAATCCTTGTTTACGTAGAACAAACCTGCTCCGAACAGGTTTGAGGATTAGGATGTGTTGCTATGACAACACTTCCAGCAAGAGTTTCGAAAAACAGGCCAAATTGTCAACAATTACATCCGGCTAAACGAGTAATCCACGTACGAAAAATACCCCCCTGTTGCTTGATAGCCATGTGTTTAGATAAACCTCAGCATGTTGATTTCAAACATGTGAAAGTTCTTTGTGTCAAGTCGTGTCACTAATCCCAGACAATGCTGTGACTGTCCACTCAGGTCCTAAATTTGATTCAGCTCATCGTATTTCCTGATTGTGATGTCTGTTCAGGTGAAATGCCATTATATAAACACACACAGCTGAAGTCATTGTGTGTTAAATTCCTTGACTTTGCTCTCTGGTGTCAGTTCTCATCTCAGGGTTCTCCAGTTTTATTTTATTTGTTCCCGTGACGTCTCTTCTTTTCCCCTAACCACAGGCTGACAAGCTGTGGTTTACACCGTCTGTTCCACTGATGAAGTTGTTGAAGTGTCTCCCTACCCAGAATTCTCTTTATTGGCCGAGTGCACTAATGTGGTGAGGAATTTGTCTTTGTAGTGTTGTTGCAAAAATCAAACATTAAAAGATCTAATATGACAGAGTGTAAAGTGATCTTATTATGTTTTATGTCACATTATTTCAATTGTTCACAGTATTATACACAATTTTATTTTTTATGTTATTATTGCTGTATAATTTAACTGTAAGTGTGCTTTCCATGGAGCAGCTCGTGTACACATAGAAGGAGGATGTGCTGCTACAGACAGAGGGCCGTTTCACACTGAGGGGATTTTTTCCAGACCATTAGGAATTAGAAGGTCAAATCTTTAAAACATTTTTTGGACTTCCCACATGTTTAAAAGTGAAACTCCTGAACCATTGGTTATCTTTGTGCATGCTCACCTCATAGACGTGTACTGATACGGTCTGTGAAAATGACGTTAGACAGAGAGGGGCTAGAAGTGTTCAACTTGGCCCTCACAATCTTTAAAATGTCATCATCTGCTGAATTGAAGTGAAGACCCAGGAAAGAAGAGAAGCAGAACAATCACAGCCACACAGCCATTAAGAGACTGAAATGCCTCACACATTTAGGTGTGTCGGTGTTGTATCATCTGTGACAGCTCCACAGATAGCCAGTTTGTATCTCTGATTTGCACATCCAATTACCTTTGTATTTGTTTTCACTTTTTTGGGCACATTTAAGAATGTTAGGTGCTGAGGAACTGGATAAACCTCTAACGCTAACAGAATTACTAGACGCTATAAAGTCACTACAAAGCGGGAAATCATCAGGCCCTGATGGTTACCCCGTAGAGTTTTATAAGAAATTCTCCACTCAGCTAGCTCCCCTCTTATTGGCAACATTTACAGAAGCTAGAGACAACCATATACTACCTCAAACATTTCGACAAGCATTAATCACCGTCTTTCCTAAACAAAATAAGGACTTGTTACAATGTGCATCATACAGACCAATTTCACTCCTGAATAATGATGTTAAGATACTCTCAAAAATCCTAGCTAGAAGGATGGAGAAAGTGCTGCCCTCGGTAATATCACAAGATCAAACTGGATTTATTAAAGGCCGACATCTATCTTCAAATCTCCGACGCTTGTTTAATGTTATATATTCACCAGCAAAATCAAACACCCCAGAGATATTACTATCATTAGATGCAGAAAAAGCATTTGATATGATTGAATGGAATTACCTTTTCACTGCATTGGAGAAATTTGGGTTTGGCCCGAATATTTGTGCATGGATCAAACTACTGTATACCAATCCAGAAGCTTCAGTTTGTATTAATAACATTTGCTCAGACTACTTTAAACTAGAACGTGGTACCAGACAAGGATGTCCCTTGTCGCCACTGCTGTTTGCAACCGCTATTGAACCACTGGCGGTTCACTGCCGAAATTCTTATCAGATAAAGGGGATTGTCAGAGAAGGACTGGAACAGAAAATTTCTCTATATGCAGATGATATGGTTTTATATATATCAGACCCAGAAAACACTGTCCCTGCTGTTTTAACAGCACTAACAGAATTTCAAAAGATATATGGTCTTAGAATTAATCTGAATAAAAGTATACTCTTTTCAGTGAATTCAAAAGCATATAATATTAGATTAGATACCCTACCTTTTACCATAGCAGATCAGTTTAAATACCTACGGGTAAATATCACAAGTAAACATAAAGCTCTTTATAAACAAAATTTTGGCGTCTGTATGGAAAAAATTAAGCAAGACTTCCATAGATGGTCAACCCTTCATCTCACTCTAGCCGGAAGAATTAACATTGTTAAGATGAATATCCTTCTTAAACTTCTCTTTTTATTTCAAAACATTCCAATATATATCAATAAATCGTTTTTTAAAACAGTTAGATTCAACAATAACCTCATTCATTTGGAACTCAAAACACCCACGTATCCGAAGAGCGACCCTACAAAGACCTCAGGCAGAAGGTGGCATGGCTTTACCTAATTTTCAGTTTTATTACTGGGCAACAAACATACAAGCCATAAAAAGCTGGACACAAATAAATGAACATACACAGGCTTGGTCCGCAATAGAAGTAAAATCCTGTAGGACTTCTTTATATTCCCTGCTCTGCTCTCCAATAAATGAAAGTTATCGCAAATATACTAATAACCCAATTGTGCTTTACTCACTCAGAATATGGAACCAAATTAGAAAGCATTTTAAGATGGAAAATCTTTTATCTGTGGCACCTCTGCAAGAGAACCACCTCTTTCAACCTTCACAAGTATATCCAGTTTTTAATACCTGGAAAAGTTTTGGGATTAAAATGCTCATATTTACATCTTTTGAACAATTACGTTCAAAATTCAACCTCCCAGCTACACATTTCTTTCACTATCTTCAAATTAGAAATTTTGTTAAACAGAAATTGCCCGATTTCCCCCACCTTGCACCCTCCACAATGCTGGAAAAAATACTGCTCAATTCCGAGGAAACAAACACTATTTCCGCAATATATAAAATCTTATTAGAGTCCCTACCTTTAAAAGATCCAAGAGGACATTGGGAAGAAGATCTCTTAATCAATATATCAGAAAAGGAGTGGAAGGTAGCAAAGCAGAGAATTCACTCGAGTTCTATATGCGCAAAGCATAGAATTATTCAACTAAAAATTATATATCGAGCTCATCTGTCTCGCTTAAAACTGTCCAAAATGTTTCCAGGCCAGGATCCAACCTGCGAGCTCTGCAACCAAGCTCCTGCCTCACTGGGTCACTTGTTCTGGTCCTGCACCAAACTAACATCATTTTGGACAAAAATTTTTAAGTGCCTCTCAGACAGCCTTAGTATCACAATCCCTCCTAACCCACTAACAGCTGTGTTTGGTGTTCTTCCAGATGGACTTGAATTGGAGAAGGACAAGCAAACGGTGATTGCATTCACTACACTTTTGGCACGCAGACTTATTTTGTTAAATTGGAAGAATCCTAATTCTCCACTTATAAGTCAGTGGGAAACCGATGTTTTATATTATTTGAAATTGGAAAAAATCAAATTTTCAATTAGAGGATCTGTACAAAATTTTTTCAAAACATGGCAGGATTTAATCAATATTATTTTAGAATAAGACAAATAACTATTATTGCATTTAACTCCCTTCTCCATCTCTTATTTACATATATATTTACTTCTCCCTTTCTTTTGTTTAATGTTGCCTTATTAAAAAGCCTTAAGCAATTTTCCTTTAGCTAAGCTCTCCTTCTCAGGGGTGGGGTTTGATTAGTCTTCAATTTTGTTGGGTTATAAATTGATCTGCTTGTATGGAATGATTACAATGAAAATTAATAAAATAAAAATATATAAAAAAAATTCCCCTTGGGATAAATAAATTTAATCTAATCTAAAATATATGGGATTCATCTATAGAGAATGTTTTTAAGATTCTGTCTGAAATTTGATTAAACATACATTTTCCTTAACTCTTTTAGGGCGGATGTCGACTTTTGTCGACAGGAGGGGTTGAAGGCGAATGTCGACAAAAGTCGACATCCAGGGATAAAGGGCGACAATCAGCTGTTAATGGCGACAAATCTCACTGTCACGTCAGAGGCATTCCCTCTGTGCTTGGAGGAATGCTAGACTCGTTGACTCGGCAAATAAACATTGCGTGTGCGTGAGTTGCGAAATGTAAACAAAGGCAAGATGGCACCGACATGTGAAAAGGCAGCGAAGCAAGTGCAGAAAAGAAAACACTCGGCAGACGTTGTTTTGCGCATTACCGCGGAGTCGGACTCTTGATTTTTCAGAATCGGACTTTATTGGCAGTGATCAGGAGATCGAGCAAGAGAGTTAGAAGCAGGCATCAGCTGATCAGACGCCAGCCGATGCCACGCGAGCGGATCTGCTGCCAGTTGAGTGCCTTCGCGCAGCCGATGCATCTACGGCAAGGTTCGCGTGGGATAAATACACATACATTGATCCGTTGAGAGCCGATATGGCTACCGGAGTTTACAAGACGGCATGGCTTGCTTTTGGACACGACAGATCACCAGCTGCTGTACTTCAGACTGCTCTCTCCTGATGCTGTTTTTCAGCTACTGTCAGACGAGACAAACAGGTAGGCAGAGATTTTTTTTGAATCGCGGGCTGCGTTTGCATCGCATTCTCATTATTCAAAGTGGAAACCCACAACGAAAGACGAGATGAAGCGCGCTGTGGCATTACAAATAGAGATGGGACAGAACTGGTGATATAACTTCAGGGAGCATTGGTCCAAACGTGTTTTTGTCCCCTGGTGGCTTAGGTACGTGCTGCTGCAAAGTTTTATTCACTTCTGTAATAAACAGAAGCAAATCCCATGGGGTGAGCCAGGCTATAATACCATACATAAAGTTCATAAAGTTTCAGAAGATGAAAAGAGGTGACAATACGGTTTTCATGCTGGCAGAAAACTTGGTGGCAGTGGCATGGCACGATGGCAAATGGGTGACTTGTCTCTCTACAGTACACACTAACAATATATGTTAGAAAATGCAGCAACAGACAATTGAAAAAATAGGCATCAAAACAACACATAGAGAATTCAGGCTCATACAACATGCAAGACAGTAACATTTGTCCAAAAGTAAATATTTTTTGTTGATTTGATATGTTAAACAATTGCTTTGTGTTCTTTTTTAAAAAATGTTAGTTTTTGGAAAAATATTCAGCCCTGGGAGAAAAGAAACAAAAAAAAAATTAGCCCTAAAAGAGTTAATACAGAATGTGGTGGACGGCTGGGGCTCATGCCCAGTCGGGACGCCTAGAGGATGGAAGGACCGGGAGAGGAGCAGCACCTCCCCTGGGACACGAGAAGGCAGCCACCCTGGTGGGTGTTGGGGGCACATGGGGCACATGGACATTGGCTAAGCCCTGGACTGCAGCATTTCCATCACATCAGGAAGTGCTGCAGGAAGGTCATCAGGGAGCACCTGGAGCACATCTGGGTGATTATAAAAGGAGCCGCGTCGCTCCATTCGGGAAGGAGGAGTGAGGGCAGCAAAGATAAAGAAAAGACTGTGAGCAATAGTGCTGGTGGGTTGTGTACTGTGTGTGAGGAGCAACGGACTGTGTAGTGAAGACTTTGGACCTCTGTGTGTCCTGGTGTCTGTCTGTAGTCGGGCTGGTCTTCCACAAGAGTAACAAACATATTTGTAAATACACTGTGTGTATGTAGACATGCAAAATACTGTGTGTTCAGTTTGTGCTTCCTAAAGATCATGTTTGGCTTTTGTGTTTCCTCTGAAAAATTAAACACAGGCTTCCCAAAGAATCCAATTTATTAGTATCGGCATATTTAGGATGTGATGTACTCCATGCTAAAAAATCTCATGCATCGTCTAACTGGTTATGTTGTGTTTTTCCCTTGTATGCTGCCTGTTTTATCATGGAAGGGTTTTGGGGTGACCCTTTCCAACAGCATGAGATATCTTTATTCCCATACCAGATTTTTTGTTACATAGACCCTCACACATATCCCCCACCTCTAGTTCTCTTATTCTTGCACTCACCTGGCCTGGAAGGAGACACAGCCGGCAGCCACTCACTTGACCGTGGACTATGGATTCCGACTTCACTCTGGACTGACTGCTACTGTGCTACACTTCACCTATTAGAAGACGTCTCCTCTGTTCTCTGTAACCCCAAATGGCAAAACTGAGCAAATAGTAATGCAAGCAAGTGGAGCAGGCAATAAACCTTTATGCAGTAATTATAGAGTTTAACTCTTTTAGGGCGGATGTCGACTTTTGTCGACGGGGAGGGGTTGAAGGCGAATGTCGACAAAAGTCGACATCCAGGGATAGGGGGCGACAATCAGCTGTTAATGGTGACAAATCTCACTGTCACGTCACAGGCATTCCCTCTGTGCTTGGAGGAATGCTAGACTCGTTGACTCGGCAACTAAACCTTGCGTGTGCGTGAGTTGCAAAATGTAAACAATGGCAAGATGGCATCGACATGTGAAAAGGGAGCGAAGCAAGTGCAGAAAAGAAAACACTCGGCAGACGATGTTTTGTGCATTATCGCGGAGTCGGACTCTTGATTTTTCAGAATCGGATTTTATTGGCAGTAATCAGGAGATCGAGCAAGAGAGTTAGAAGCAGGCATCAGCTGATCAGACACCAGCCGATGACACGCCATCGGATCTGCTGCCAGTTGAGTGCCTTCGCGCAGCCGATGCATCTACGGCAAGGTTCGCATGGGATAAATACACAGACATTGATCCGTTGAGAGCCGATCTGGCTACCGGAGTTTACAAGACAGCATGGCTTGCTGTTGGACACGACAGATCACCAGCTGGTGTACTTCAGGCTGCTCTCTCCTGATGCTGCTTTTCAGCTACTGTCAGACGAGACAAACAGGTAGGCGGAGATTTTTTTTGAATCGCGGGCTGCGTTTGAATCACATTCTCGTTTTTCAAAGTAGAAACCCACAACGAAAGACGAGATGAAGCGTGCTGTGGCATTACAAATAGAGATGGGACAGAACTGGTGATATAACTTCAGGGAGCATTGGTCCAAACGTGTTTTGTCCCCTGGTGGCTTAGGTATGTGCTGCTGCAAAGTTTTATTCACTTCTGTAATAAACAGAAGCAAATCCCATGGGGTGAGCCAGGCTATAATGCCATACATAAAGTTCATAAAGTTTCAGAAGATGAAAAGAGGTGACAATACGGTTTTCATGCAGGCAGAAAACTTGGTGGCAGTGGCATGGCACGATGGCAAATGGGTGACTTGTCTCTCTACAGTACACACTAACAATATATGTGAGAAAGTGCAGCAACAGACAATTGAAAAATAGGCACCAAAGCAACACGTATTGTAAGGAGTGCAATGTGGCAATGACTGAAATTGGCTGCTTTGAGCGAGATCAGACTTTGCTGTGTAAAATGTATGTGATATGTATGTGAAATCATAGAGTATGCAGGCTCATACAACATGCAAGACAGTTACATTTGTCAAAAGTAAATATTTTTTGTTGATTTGATATGTTAAACAATTGCTTTGTGTTCTTTTTTAAAAAATGTTAGTTTTTGGAAGAATATTCAGGCCTGGGAGAAAAGAAACAAAAAAAAAATTAGCCCTAAAAGAGTTAAACCACTGATTTAATGTGCTGCTCGCTGTTATGTTCAAAGAATGTTAAACTGTCCATAAAAAACAAAGAAACAAACAGCAGTTACAGGGAGAAGAAGCAAACTGCAGAGAGCCAGCAGCTGGACCACCATGGAGCTGTGAGGAGAGACCACTGAAGGCCCTGAGCGGCTCTGGATAAACAAATATAATGAAGACATCTGTGATTTGATGAAGTCATTAGAGAATTAGGAACTGAAATGAACAAATAAATGTAATACTTCAAAGAACAGCATTGTGCACAATTCTATAGAAACAGCGGAACTTAAACCTTTAACAAAGGAATTACATTTGGATGAGAACTCTCTTCCTGTCACTACTGTATAAAATATTTTTTATAATTGATAAAAAGTTTTACTTATTTTTAAAAGCACTGTTGACTGATTTTGAATCATCTTTATAATCCTCGTGCTATTCCATCTAATAGGGTTGCTGCAGTGAAATATTTTGTACAAACTGAACACACAATACACATGTAGACATTTTTTCTGTATTTCATTAACACAGTACAAGTTGTCTCTTTAGCAGTTTTTAAAGAATTAAAGTGAATTCCTTGTAAAAATACTCCACACTTTCAGCGGATGTCCCCTCAAATGACAAGTACCTGTGTTTACATATCATCAGCCAGGGCAGGAAGAAGTGTGTTCAGGTTGCTGGGAACTTGACGTGACATTATTCAGGATACAACGGTCAATCAGTGCGTCTGCAGATGGAGGACAGGAAAAAGCATTAGGCAACAGCACCAACCCCTGGTTGGGAGTGTAATTATATTTATATGAGCCTTGAGGTTGTCTCCTAAGCACATGTGTGTGACATGGCCCACCCAGCCCAGACCAATTGGGTCAGGTAGCCCAAACCGTGAGGCCATATCTCCGAGAAAGCATATCGACATTGACATGGAGGTAACTGTGGCGATCAAGGACTTTGAATTTAAATGACCGAAGGTCCAAAAAACATCTAGTGACATGTTGGTTTGACTATTTGTGCAGTGCCATCCACTATAAAGGTGATTGGTCAATGACTAGAGTGAATTCATGCCATGCAGGTACTACCTCAGTTGAAGAATAGCTCACTTATTCACCAATACTTCCCTTTCCATAGCTGCATACCTGGTTTCCAGGTCCAATAGTTTCTGGCTCAGCAACACGATAGGGTGTTCTACACAAATGACACTCTTGCTCAACACGGCACTGACCTGTGTCCAGAATGTCAGCTTGGGCAATAAAAGGCAGAGAAAAATCCAACAATACAGGTGCAGGTGTAAGGGCCTGTTTCCATTTTTTCATCCCAAACCACAATATTAGGAGCCCTCTTGTTTGTCAGGTCAGTCAAGGGCATAGCCCTCTAGAAAAAATGAGGCAGACACCTGCAGTAGTACCCCACAAATGCCAGGAATGCTTGTACTTGCCGTTTGGTTTGTGGACAGTGCCAGTTGAGTACAGCATTGACTATGGTACACTATGGTAGAATTCTACTACCTCCTACCCTATAGTGCAATTATTTGGCTTCAATCCATCCAAAATAATCTTATTGCCACTGCTATATAGTGTGAGGAGCACCCCTCGAACCTGCTGCTTGTGTTCCATGTCATTCTGGTAGACAGCACTATAAGAGTTGTGGGCCATAGCTCTCTGTTCACCAGACATTGGAAGGTGGCCGGTGCCCCATGTAACCCAAATAGAAGGAGTCGATACTGCCAGTGACCACTAAGGGTGATAAATATTTTTTTTTTTCTTGACGGATTCCTTTAAGGGAATTTGCCAATACCTTTTTGTCATGTCAAGGGTGGTCAAATATCATGCTTTTTTTGAGTTGCTTGAGGAGTTTGTGCACTCACAACATCAGATATGCAGGAAACCTGCTGACGTACGTCACTGCAAAAGTGCTGACTGCCATCGGCCTTTGGGACCAATACAATAGGACTGGACCAGGGACTAAAACTTTCCTCAATCATTCCTAAATCATGCATTTGTTTCACCTTAAGTTCCACTTCAACAACAACAACAACAACAACAACATTTATTTATATAGCACATTTTCATACAAAAAAGTAGCTCAAAGTGCTTTACATAATGAAGAAAAGAAAAATAAAAAGACAAAATAAGAATTTAAAATAAGACAACATTAGTTAACATAGAAAAAGAGTAAGGTCCGATGGCCAGGAGGGACAGAAAAAACAAAAAAAAAACTCCAGACACCTGGAGAAAAAAATAAAATCTGCAGGGGTTCCAGGCCACGAGACTGTCCAGTCCCCTCTGGGCATAAAAATGAGTCCCCTCATTTTGCTTCCAGAAGTGTTTATGGGTGTTCTCAGACAACTACTCCTGGGTCAAGTTATGATGTCATGTTTAAGCAGAGAGGTCCAACCAGGACTTTCATTGATCGCTTCTTGGACAGACAGGGTATCTGCTTTGAACTCTCGTCACTGTTTGGGTTGTTTAACCAAATAGTCAACCAGCCACTGCCTTTCCTTAATTTCATAGCACCCTTGCCAATGAACCAATAATTTGTGTGGAAGAAGTGGAAAGTGGAAGTGGAAGAAGTTTGACCTGATATCCAAGAGCAAACTCTAGTAGTATCTTACCATGGTAATAGATTTGGGCTGATTGTGCATGTTCCATATAAGCTCATAGTATTGGTCTGATTTTACCAAATATATTGTATAATTGTGTGATATATTTGAAGATATTCGTTGAAGGGGGCACCTCTCTTTGCCATCCATCTTTTATTATATCCAGTAACCCCTGGGGATGATACCCATATAAAAATACATAAGGTGAAAAAACTGTAGAGGATTGTGGGACTTTCTGGTATGCAGATAGCAAGAGGGGTAGTAACTGATCCTAGTTAGGAGCTCTCTTCTTTGTCAGGTCAGTCAAGGGCACAGCCCTCTAAGAAAAATGAGGTACAAACCCACCTTGAGAAGCACCTGCTTGTGCATTTTATTAAACCGATTGACTAGACCATCAGGCTCAGATGGTACACTGAAGTCTTAAGGTGCCTGATTTGGAGCAATTTGGCAACCTCCCTGAACATCTCTGAGGTAAACGGCGCCCCTTGGTCCGTTATGACCTTCTTTGGGATATGTGCAATGACCCCTACCAGTGCCCATGAGATGCTTCTGGACTTCTCTTCCCAAAGCACCGTGATGTTCCAACAATGATGGATGGATTAAAAGCCAGAAGTCTGTATGACCATCAGCATCAAGTGACTCCGTGAGAACCCTAACTACAAAGTGGACTATTTCATTTATGTTAGGTAGAATGCCCAGAGGGGACTGGGTGGTCTCGTGGCCTGGAACCCCTACAGATTTTATTTTTTTCTCCAGCTTTCTGGACTTTTTTTTTTGTTTTTTCTGTCCACCCTGGCCATCGGACCTTACTCTTTTTCTATGTTAACTAATGTTGCCTTATTTTAATTTCTTATTTTATCTTTTATTTTTCTTTTCTTCATTATGTAAAGCACTTTGAGCTACTTTTTGTATGAAAATGTGCTATATAAATAAATGTTGTTGTTGCTGTTCTCTTGTTTTAAGGGGATAGCCTCTGGATACCACGTAGCACAATCCAATTTATGTCCTCGGGCCGAGGGTTCAAGAGGATTTACTATGTCCACCCTGATACGTTCAGAAGTTCATATATCTATCAGAGGAATAGAACAAGAGGAGCATGGTCTTTTCTAGGAATCTGTCGCAGCTGACATCCCAGACACAAAACACAAAAGTGACGGATCTCCTCATTAATTCCCTGACAGTAAAATCTAAATTTTATCCTTTTGAGTGTTTTATCAGTTCCAAGATGGCCACCCAAGAGGTTTGTTTGTGCTAACTTGCCATAATGTTCTGACAAATGACATAATAAATCATTTTAAAATACAAAATAGGGTTCTGGTGGCATGGAGCGGGTGGTACACTGTCAGTTAACTTAAGTAAATCGTCATTCTACTGTTCTCTTTGAAAAGATGCTGATGTTTGTCGAAATTGACATTGAAGTTCCGAGAGCAAATCAGGCCTGACCTCCCTGGGTGGCGTTATTGCCAACGTCGGTTTGCTTGTGGCCTCGATAGCAAGTACATGATATAAAACATAATAAAATCACATTACAATGTGTCATGTTTGTCTTTTTTATTTTGTGCTCTCCTTGTGTGTTGCATCAATACACAAAAAAAATTACTCATCCACATTAGTGCATCTGGACAATAAATAGAATTCTGGGAAGGGAGACACTTTCAACAACTTCATCAGGTAATGGATTGTGTAACCTGCAACTCGACAGCCTGTGGTTAGGGGAAAGGAAGAGACGTCAAGGGAATAAATAAAATAAAACTCAGTGCAAAAAGGAGAAACCTGAGATGAGAACTGACACCAGAGAGCAAAGTCAAGGAATTTAACACAAAATGACTTCAGCTGTGTGTGTTTATATAATGGCATTTCACCTGAACAGACATCACAATCAGGAAATATGATGAGCTGAATCAAATTTAGGATCTGAGTGGACAATCACAGCATTGTCTGGGATTAGTGACACGACTTGACACAAAGAACTTTCACGTGTTTGAAATCAACAAGCTGAGGTTTATCTAAACACACGGATATCAAGTGTCAGGTCTTTATTAATGATCACTTAAAGACACTTGTGTTCAAATCCTCACTAAAACATTCATTACAAAGAAATAAAATATCAAAACACACGACTGAGCGCACACCTCTGTATTGTGTCGTTAGATTTGTAAAAGTCTTGCCAAGATAACTGAACACTTTCTGAGCCATTGTGCTCTACAACAACCAGCAGCCATTTGACAAATGAAAGAGAAAGAAAGAAAACCTGAACAATCTGTGATGTGATTATCAAAAGGAATAAATTTGGTGACAGGCAGACAATTACTGACATACAAATAAGAATTTTATAACAATTATAAACACATTATTAAACTGTGTGCATAGGCAGCAAGTTATTTAGATGCAATTGTAATCCCTTTAAAGCCTTTATTAAAGGTTTAAGTTTCTCTGTTTTTCTAGAATTGAGCACAATGCTGTTTTCTGAAGTATTAATTGTGTTCTCTATGAGGTGAGCAGCTGCGGCTAATGAGACTTCACAAATATTAACAAATGTCAGTCTAAAGAGCAAATCCTACGTTTAATTGTGGACATCAAACCTCATTTGACCTTCTCAGTCATCCATTTCAGTTCCTCACAGTCACCTCAGTGTCATTTAGTGAGCCAGCAGTGTGAGGAGTGAAGGCCGACTGCTCCGTCTGCACTCGTCTGTCATCTGCTGCCTTAGTGAGGAGGAGTGCAGATTAAAGTGCAGGAATAGGAAACATTAACTTCACAATAAAATGAAGAGTTTAGTTTGACACAAAAGTAAAACAATAAAGGAACATTTAATAGAATTTGACTCTTAAACAAATCCCCACCCGCCTGACCAAAGCTGAACAGAATGTCGGCCGTCGTCTGAGCTCAGCTGTCGAGTTTTTAGTTGTGAAATCTGATAGTCTGTGCAAATTATAACTCCAGATGTTAAAAGATCTTTATATTTTCAGCTATTAGGTAATATTCAGCATATTACTTAATTTATGATCAGGTAATTAATTCCCTCCGAAAATAATGGAAAAAGGAATAATCATTTTACAATGAAAAAATAAAATAAAAAAGTCACCAAGAAACATCCATCCATCCATTTTGCAACCCGCTGAATCCAAACACAGGGTCACGGGGGTCTGCTGGAGCCAATCCCAGCCAACACAGGGCACAAGGCAGGAACTAATCCTGCGCAGGGTGCCAACCCACCGCAGGACACACAGAAACACACCAACTACACACTAGGGACAATTTAGAATCGCCAATCCACCTAACCTGCATGTCTTTGGAGTGTGGGAGGAAACCCACGCAGACACGGGGAGAACCAAGAAACACTGAAGTGTTTATAGGAATTACTAGGAGTCTCCTACATTTACAGTGCTGTTTATTACACATTCAAATAAGAAGAATAAGATTTATGACAATAATTTTGGTGAAATTAGCAATAATCATAAACAGTGTACACTCTACACCAATACAGTACAATTGTAACAAAAACAATACAGCGAATATGAAATGATTGTGTTGTTAAGAAATAAGTCCAAGTATTGCACTGCTAATAAGAAAAATGAGCAAAGGAATAATGTACAAATAATTTAAAACATCTAAGCTCAGGAAATGTATTTTTTTATTTTCTTTACCATTTACAGTAAATTGAGCACTGAAGAAGCTGGCCTAAAAATTTTACATGTGAGGATTATTTTCAGTGCTTTTCTGAACCAGGAATACATAAAAGCGTAAAGAATTGGATTAACTGCATAATTCACTTCACTGACCAACACCAAGACATTCCTGATGATAATTGTGATTATGTTAGTACCATCAATAAATAAATTGTACATATAAACAGGCAGCCAGCAGATAATAAAAGCCCCCACGACTACTCCTAATGTTTTTGCGGCTTTTCTTTCAGACGGTTTTGATATTTTTCTGTCACTCAACTCCTCAGTTTGTCTCTTTTCTATCATACAGTTGATGGCTCTTGAATGGCTTCTTGCAACTACAAATATTCTGATATAAAAGCCAATCATTAGGAAATAAGGAATAAAAACAGTTATGAGTAAAATAAAAATGGTCATTTCATAATAAGTGTATACGCCACAAGCTCCTTCACATTTATTTCGTCAGTATAACTCACACATAAACCTATGACTGTAATTAAAACTGCAAACAGCCACACTACAGCAATGCTGATGGCTGTAACAGTTAAAGTTATTTTTGAGCTGTAAAAGAAAGGATGGCAGACAGCAATGTAGCGATCAATGGATATTAAAGCAACATTATATACAACTACTGTAGTAAGAAGATTTGCAAGTGCCTGATATAAATAACAATAAATAACTCCAAAGTACCAGCAATAGACAATCAGGCCAATCAAAGAAAAGGGCAACACAAAGACACCTGATAAGAAATCGGCTGCTGCGAGTGAAAGGATAAGAAGATTAG
The DNA here is from genome assembly GCF_900747795.2 of Erpetoichthys calabaricus. Lineage (NCBI taxonomy): Eukaryota > Metazoa > Chordata > Cladistia > Polypteriformes > Polypteridae > Erpetoichthys > Erpetoichthys calabaricus. The sequence goes on along the minus strand of NC_041396.2, from coordinate 315,479,327 downwards.
TCGGCGTGTGCAGCTGAACAAAATGAGAAATAGAAATGATGACAAGAAGATTTCCAAAGACTGTCGAGAAAAGCAAAAGACATGAGAAAGTGTAATAAAGTCCAAAAACTTCAGTTTCATGAATCAATTTAACACAAGATTTGTTACTGTCAGGAAAGCAGCGGCCAACTTTCACTTGTTTAAACTCCATGTCTGTCCCCTGACTGAGCCGTCCTGCCTGCACACTGAGATGTTTATACACTGAGGCCCTGCGACTGCCATATTCTCTCTGCTGACGTAATTCACATGAGGCGTCTCTCTGCTGTGTTTGCTTCACAAATTCTCTCAGGATGTTTGTTTGTTCATTTCAGTTCTTACTCACTAATGAGTTCATCAAATCTCAGATGTCTTCATTATATTTGTTTGTCAGGAGCCGCTCAGGGCTGCGGTGGTCTCTCCTCACAGCTCCACAGTGGTCCAGCTGCTGGCTCTCTGCAGTTTCCTTCTTCTCCCTCTGTCTGCTGTTTTTGTTTTTTTGTTCTCAGTCACTTTGACTTTCTTTCCTCATCACAGCGAGCAGCACATTAAATCAGCAGGTTCAGATGAGCTGAGGTTGTGCCCAGTGGTGGTCTGACACTCCATGCTGTCCTGTGCTGCTCAGAGCCCCTCTGACTCCTGTATGGAGTGTGCTGGACCACCCTGTGCTCATGAGAGGCCCTCACACACACACACACGCACACACACACACACACAGACATGTCTTTCGTTTATATATGTCTAATACTGTTAAGTACCAAGACCTTCATGATGTCTTCTTTTGGTCTAAATAACACATGTAAAGTGCCAGTAAAATGGCAGTTCACCTCTGTGCAGTGTGGCACATTTGGAGCCTCTCAGACCCTCGTAAGATGACTTGTGAATGTGAAGAACTGACACAGAATTTCAAGATCTTACCCTGCAGTAAACCGCATCCGGAGACATTCGCGTCATTTAAGCCACCTACTTAAGTAGGCCACATTGTTGAGGTGCTCTGTAAGTGTCATTAAGACCACTAGAAGCTTTTGTTAGGGTCTTCTTACATAACACCAGGTGCATTTTTGCAGGACTTTATTATTTGTTAAACTTCAGTATTTTTTCTAAAGTATGTGTTTATAAATCAAGATCACAGTTCACAGTGACATATTGATTACTAGTAATATCATTTTATTATCCCTGACCACACCGGATACTCCCAGTAAACCTGCACTGGTGGGCCCACCTGGTCTTTCTGTGGCAGAGTGGGTCCACTTCACAATGTACATTTGGGCCCCATAACCACACTGGGCCCACAGCCCAAACTCAGCCCTACTAGGTGTCCAAATCGGACTCACACGTTGATCCTGCACAATCTTAGCCGCGCACTACTGTACTGTGTGTCATTTCTGTTAGGCTATGTGGTCCAGTAAGCAACCATGAAAATACCTAAGAAGAAAGACAGAGCAGCCATAAAAACATGAGGTGAAGTCACAGTTCCCTTCAATTGCATACTGTTGTACAATCAAATCACACAGGATGACATCTAAAGTAGCCAAGTGTACACCTTGATAGTGTGACTTTAACTGAAAGTGTGGAATGTGTGGCCTTTGTAAACCTGCTGTCAATACTTGGTGCAGGTTGTGCTGGCAGTAAAAGCCCCAGGTCTCGATTCCACATTTGCCTGCTCTGCTGGATTGTGTTTCGACAGCTGATTGGTTCTTATTGTCATGTTGTGTGGCTTCAGGTATGAAATATCTGTGTGTCTGACCAATCACGGGCACCGCTTATTAGGCTGGGCGTTTGCCACTATGAGACCCAAGCCAGTTCGTGTGATAGTTTGTAGGTGCCAATTCAAACTTCCCATCCAGATAACCCACAAATCAGTTCTCCTGTGAACTTCGAGGTATTCCGGACTCTTCCACATTCAGATACTAAATGGGACACTTTACTGTCATAATGTTTCCATGACTTGATATTTTTCTTTAAAAGACAAAAAAGAATGAAACTTGAAAGGCTGCACAGCAGCAGATGCTCAAAGTCCAAAGGAAGAAGACAGCAGGACTCATGTACAGGCGCTGTAAAGAAGAACTTCCTCTCACCTCAGCAGATCACTTCCCGTTCAGCCTTATAAACGTGAACGTCTTTATGCGGATCTTCAACAGAAACCTTTAGTTTGCTCCACAATCAACATCCACACTTCTGCACTTCTGGAGCTTTGACTCATGATGGTTCTGTTACATATGGAATATTTCAAAATAACCACAAATTTGGCAGGCTGAGTGATTTATTTGGTCTTTAGTGAGCCATTTATAGGGAGAGGATTTTGTTCCTTGCGTGTTTAGTAATTTTATTTTGTTTCTATTTATTCTGACAGCATTGTCGTCATTTACTGTCAATCAGCTGAATTTACACTAAGAACTGCTGTGTGGTACGAGAGACATCACCTGAAATAAAATGTAAAGAGCACAACGTGATAAGCACACATTGCACAAAACAAAATGGCAAAGAAGCAGATAGAAGTCAAGAAATGGTTCAGGCAATGTCGGATAAAGACCCCCACAGGTTTTTGGGTGACGTAACAAATAACACTCCTTGACAGGAAGTTGATCTTACTTTGAACAGTTTACTCCAGTGAGTGGACACCCAGTGGTTTCATTTAGCGAGCGAGCGAGCAGATGGGTGGGCAGATCTGTTATTATTGAGTGGTATGCCTTGGCCAACCTTGGTGATTTCAGCACAATGACAACAGAAATCACAAGTAGCGATGGTTTATTGATAATTTCAGTTCTAATTTGAAACACAAACAATGACAGGAGCTCAAAGCAGCTATCCAGTTTTTATGAAAGACCTGGTCGGACCCCTCTGATTGAGCTTGACATCATAGCTGACCTAAGAGTAGTTGTCTGAGAACGCCCATATACACACCTGCAAGTAAAATGAGGAGAAGTTGAACATGAGGTGAAACAAATTCTGGATCTAGAAGTGATTGAGGTACATTTTAGGCCCTGGTCGAGTACTATTGTATTTGTCCCAAATCCCAACATCAGTTGATGCTTTTGCAATGATTTCTGTCACCTTAATCAAGTTTCCTGTGTCAATGCAAATCCGATGCCAAGAGTGGATAGACTCCTCGAGTGACTTGGAAAAGCATGATATATGACCACCCTTGACATAACAAAAGGGCATTGACAAATTCACTTAAAGAAATCTGCCAAATAAAAAAATGTGTTTAGCACCCCTAGTGGTCACTGGAAGTATTGTGTCCTCCCATTTGGGTTACACTGGGAACTGGCCACCTTGAAACATCTGGTGGATAGAGTGCTATGGCCCCACAACTCATACTGTGTCAGCTACCTGGATAACGTGGTGATCTATTGGGAGAAACACATGCAGCATGTTCAGAAGGTGCTCCTCATGGTATATAATGGTGGCATTCAAATTAATCAAAAACAAAAAGTTATTTTAGATTAACTGAGGCCAAATATTTGGACTATATGATGGTGTCATCAAGACCACAGTATATCAAAGTTAATGCCACAATTAACTGGCTCTGTCTGTAACCAAGCAGCAGGTACAAGCCTTCCCGGCACTGAAGTCCTCTTTTATCTCAGAGCTCTCAGCCTTCTGAATTCTAGTAGCTGCAGGAGTCCTGGGGAGTTCTGAATTATTATTGTGTGCTCTTCGTTATTATTGTTCATGAATCGTTATTCTGATTTGTAGAAGTCTTATGGTGTGAGTGCTGATTACAACAATGGCTGTCATGTGTGGTCTCTTTTATCACGTAGTACTGATGGGAGATTTTAATGTACACATTGATGTGGAAACTGACACTTTTAGCAAATGTTTTACTTATTTGTTAAATTCAGTAGGATTTTGTCAGAATGTCAAAGGTCCAACTCATAATCATAACCACACATTAGATTTAATTATAACTTACAAAGTTGAAATTCAAAATTTAATTATTACTCCATTAAATGAAGTTATTTCTGATCACTACTTAATTACATTTGATTTGGTCCTGCCCTTGCCAACACACTCCCAGATTAAAACAAAGACAGTGCGACATCTAGATTGTAATTCTGCTTCAAAATTTATAGATACTTTGAGTAAATCGAGTGTAATTGTGGAAAACCATTTAGATCAGTTAACATCAAATGTAAACACGGAAAACAATTTAGATGAGCTAACATCACATTATAATGTGACTTTGAGAGATGCTCTGGACACAGTGGCTCCCCTTAAAACAAAAGTGATCAAAGCACATAGACACTGTCCCTGGTTTAATGAAAACACTCGAGCTCTTAAATTAGAGTGTCGAAAACTGGAACGCAGATGGAGAACAACAAAGCTACATGTCTTTCAAATTGCATGGACAGAGAGTGTTAATAAATATAAAAAAGCCCTCTTTAAAGCTCGGTCAGAATATTATTCTACATTAATAGATAGCAATAATAAAAATCCTCGGGCACTGTTTAGAACAGTGGCTAAATTAACAAATGGAAATTCAGATCAACAGTGCAAAATACCAACAGACATTAGCAGTACAGACTTTATTAACTTCTTCAATGAGAAAATTAAAAATATAAGATCCCAGATCTCTGCATCACAGTACAAACCAAATACTAGCTTGGCAGACCCTGTCTCACATTGCACTCAGCACTTTAGTAATTTTAATCCTGTAACTGAGCAGGAAGTCTTAAGTTTAATTTCTAAAATGAAGCCCACTACTTGTTCCCTGATCTAGTGCCAACAAAACTAGTAAAAAGTGCAATGGATGTTCTTGCAGCGCCTATTCTAAACATTATCAATAGTTCATTATTGCATGGCACAGTACCTGATACACTAAAAGTGTCAGTCATTAAACCATTACTTAAAAAGTCAGACCTTGACCCACACATACTAAATAATTATAGGCCTATTTCAAATTTACCATTTCTCTCTAAAATACTAGAAAAAGTAGTCGCCAGTCAGCTTCAGACACACCTAATGCATTACAATTTATTTGAGAAATTCCAGTCTGGTTTTCGCACTGGTCATAGTACAGAAACGGCACTAACACGGGTTGTAAATGACATTCTGATATCCTCTGATGAAGGAAACTCCACTGTATGTTGTTGGACTTAAGTGCAGCATTTGACACCATCGACCATTCTATTTTACTGCACAGGCTAGAAAATGATGTTGGGCTTACAGGCACCGTGCTCGCTTGGTTTAGTTCTTACTTATCAAATCGATTCCAATATGTACAGAAATGTGCTGACAGTACTCCATCATTATACACAGAAGTTCAATATGGTGTCCCGCAGGGCTCAGTATTGGGACCTTTACTGTTTTCACTGTACATGCTTCCACTGGGATCTCTCATTAGGAAACATAATGTTAATTTTCACTCGTATGCAGATGACACCCAGTTATACCTTTCATTTAAATCAAATTAAGTTTCTCCAATGTTGTCTTTAATTAGTTGTGTTAGTGAATTAAAGGAGTGGATGAATGAGAACTACTTGTCTTTAAATACAGATAAAACAGAGATGTTAATTGTTGGAGGGAATGATGCTGATCACAACAATATTTTGTCATCATTTAACTCAATGGGAATCCCAGTCAATTTTACTGAATCAGCCCACAATCTAGGAGTTATCTTTGACTCTAGCATGTCATTTAAAGCGCATATTACAAAGTTGTCCAAAACATGTTTCTTCCATCTTAAAAATGTTAGGAAATTAAGGCGCTTTTTAAATAAACAGGATTCTGAGAAACTAATTCATGCATTTATCTCTAGTAGGATTGACTACTGCAATGCGGTGTTCACTGGATGTTCAAACTGTTCTTTATACAGCCTCCAGTTAATACAAAATGGGGCTGCAAGAATTATTACAAGAACAAGAAAATATGAACACATAACTCCAGTTCTTAAATCCTTACACTGGCTCCCGGTTAAGTTTAGGGCAGATTTCAAAATCCTTCTTTTAACATATAAAGCATTAAATGGTCGAGGTCCGGCTTACTTGTCTGAACTTATCATGACTTACAAACCAGAGCGCACATTAAGATCTCAAGATGCTGGTCTGCTTATGATTCCAAGGATTAATAAAATAACAGTGGGAGGTCGAGCTTTTAGTTACAGGGCCCCTAAACTGTGGAATGGTCTGCCTGCTACTATAAGAGATGCCCCTTCGGTCTCAGCTTTTAAATCCCGGCTGAAGACTCACTACTTCAGTTTAGCATATCCTGACTAGAGCTGCTGATTAACTGTACAGACTGCATCTCTGTTGTTAGTCATTAGCACTTAAACATAAGTAACATGACAGTTATAATTGTATACTAACCCTCACTTATTCTGTTTTTCTTCTCGGTACTCAAATGTGGCACTTGGTGCCATGGCCCACCTGCCAAGTTGTTTTGCCTGCCTAAGGAAAAGTCATCCCAGATGGAGGATCGCGGGAATCGTGGGAGAGAGGGGTCCTTTCATCGGATTGGCTGGCCCAGCACTGTTTCAGCTGTGGAATGGCCAAATGGGGGAGGCAGCTTGAAGGATGAGGTCTCCAGGACTCTATACAACTCCAAATCTTATTATGGGATATATCATCTACTGTTAAATTCTGCTCTGTACTTCTAAAATTTATATTTTTTATTTCTTACTATATTGAGAAATTGTTCTGTTCTGTGTACTGCATTGTATTGTATTGACCCCCTTCTTTTGACACCCACTGCACGCCCAACCTACCTGGAAAGGGGTCTCTCTTTGAACTGCCTTTCCCAAAGTTTCTTCCATTTTTCCCTACTAGGTTTTTTTGGGAGTTTTTCTTTGTCTTCTTAGAGAGTCAGGGCTGGGGGGCTGTCAAGAGGCAGGGCCTGTTAAAGCCCATTGCGGCACTTCCTGTGTGATTTTGGGCTATACAAAAATAAACTGTATTGTATTGTATTGTATTGTATTTTCTTGTCCCCATTTAACAATGTCCTACGTGTCACACATTCCTGCTGCTCACAAATTTCCCTCTGGGATAATAAAAGTCTTCTGCCGTCCTGAAGAGTAAAAGCCACACATGCAAAGAGAGAACATGGAGATTCATGGATGTTCTAAGGAATTGTCTTAAAAAAAAACAACTTGAAGTGCGTTAAATCAATTCACAAAAAATGTCTCCCTGTATCTCATGTGCTAAATTGGCACAAAAATACTTTACTGCAGCAACCCTAGTAGAAGGGATACCAGGGAAGATTATGAAGATGATTTCAAATCATTCAAGGGTCTTTTTAAAAGGAAGAAACAACTTTTTATCAATTAAAAATTTTTTTTAAAGATCTATGAGAAGCAGAGAGTTCTTCAGATCCAAATGTGATTCCTTTACATTTAAGTTTCTCTGTTTTTATAGAATTGAGCACAATGCTGTTCTCTGAAGTATTAATCGTGTTCTGTATGAGGTGAGCAGCTGCGGCTAATGAGACTTCACAAATATTCACAAATGTCAGTCTAAAGGAGCAAATCCTACGTTTAATTGTGGACATCAAACCTCATTTGACCTTCTCAGTCGTCCATTTCAGTTCCTCACAGTCACCTCAGTGTCATTTAGTGAGCCAGCAGTGTGAGGAGTGAAGGCCGACTGCTCCGTCTGCACTCGTCTGTCATCTGCTGCCTTAGTGAAGAGTGTAAGAGCCATTTGCTAGTTAAATAAGATCCATAAATGTTTTACTAAATGTTACTGAATAATCTATGGGAGGCTCTTGTAACCCCCATAAGTTGAATTGAATTGTTATATTCTGACTATTTCTAGCCTCTCTGACTAAACGTTATTCTCAGTTTGTGATCAGCCTTGCCGTGTGTAAGGTGTAGAAGGCGCGTGGTTTTAAACTGTGCCTTTCATGCCTTGTGTGCCTTGTCTGCGTGTTTTGTGTGACAAGAGACATGTAAGACAAAGCACTTAATTGAATGTGCTGCGCCGTACATTTAAAGCGTACAGAAGAAGAAGTTAAGAATCTTTAAGTATAGAAACAACTAACGTTTTACAAGAAAAGCTAAGTTTAGAGAAGATACATTTTATTTTACTTTTATTCTTTTATCATTATAAAGTGTGTAACAACTTTATTATTTATTCTTGTGTGATTGTTTGCTTTGAATTTTCACTAAATATTTTAAAACAAACTTTTGGACTGAGCGATTTCTTTCGCCACGTGTTTGACCCGTGCTTGAACTCACCTTACACTCCTGCGGCTACAAGGAGTGCAGATTAATGTGCAGAAACAGAAAACATTAACTCCAAGATTAAAATTAAATGTTTACTATGATACAAAACTAAAACAATAAAGGAACATTTCGTAGAATTTGACTCTTAAATAAATCCCCACCCGCCTGACCAAAGCTGAACAGAATGTCGGCCGTCGTCTGAGCTCAGCTGTGGAGTTTTTAGTTGTGAAATCTGAAAGTCTGTGCAAATTGTAACTGCAGATGTTAAAAGATATTTATATTTCCAGATATTAGGTAAAATTCAGCACATTAGTTAATTTCTGTTGAAATAAAGAATTCTCGCCCAAAATAATGGAAATAGCAATAATCATTATATAATGTTAAAAAAAAATAAAAAAGTCACCAAGAAACCCTGAAGTGTTTTTATGAATTGCCAGGAGTCTCCGACATTTTCAGTGCTATTTATTACACATTCAAATAAGAAGAATATAATTTATGACTATAGTTGTGGTGAAATAAACAATAATCATAAACAGTGTACACTCTACACCAATAGAGTACAATTGTAACAAAAACAATACAGCGAATATGAAATGATTGTGTTGTTAAGAAATACGTCCAAGTATTGCACTGCTAATAAGAAAAATGAGCAAAGGAATAATGTACAAATAATTTAAAACATCTAAGCTCAGAAAATTAATTTTTTTATTTTCTTTACCATTTACAGTAAATTTAGCACTGAAGAAGCTGGACTAAATATTTTACACATCAGGATTATTTTAAGTGCTTTTCTGAACCAGGAATAAAGAAAAGCGTAAAGAATTGGATTAACTGCATAATTCACTTCATTGACGAACACAAAGCCATTCCTGATGATAATTGTGATTATGTTACTACCATCATCAAATAAATTGTATACATAAACAGGCAGCCAGCAGATAATAAAAGCCCCCACAACTACTCCTAATGTTTTTGCGGCTTTTCTTTCAGACGGTTTTGATATTTTTCTGTCACTCACCTCCTCAGTTTGTCTCTTTTCTATCATACAGTTGATGGCTCTTGAATGGCTTCTTGCAACTACAAATATTCTGATATAGAAAACAATCATCAGTGAATAAGGAATAAAAAAAGTTACAAGTAAAATAAAAATGGACATTTCATAATAAGTGTATACTTCACAAACTCTTTCACATCGCTCTACGTCAAAATAACTCAAACTTAAACCTATGACTGTAATTAAAACTGCAAACAGCCACACTACAGCAATGCTGATGGCTGCAACAGTCAAAGTTATTTTTGAGCTGTAAAAGAAAGGATGGCAGACAGCAATGTAGCGATCAATGGATATTAAAACCACATTATATACAACTACTGTATTAAGAATATTTCCAAGTGCCTGATACAAATAACAATAAATAATTCCAAAGTACCAGCAACCATCAATCAGGACAACCAAAGAAAAGGGCAACACAAATAAACCCATTAAGAAATCGCCCGCTGCGAGTGAAAGGATCAGAAGATTAGTCGGCGTGTGCAGCTGCAGAAAATGAGAGATAGAAATGATGACAAGAAGATTTCCAAAGATTGTCAATAAAATCAAAAGACACAAGAAAATATAATAAACTCCATAAACTGCAGTTTCAAAAATCGGTTTATAACAAGATTTATTACTCTGAGGATAACAACGGCCCACTTTCAGTCCATTCCACTCCATGTCTGTCCCTGACTGAGCCGTCCTGCCTGCACACTGAGATGTTTATACACTGAGGCCCTGCGACTGCCATATTCTCTCTGCTGACGTAATTCACATGAGGCGTCTCTCTGCTGTGTTTGCTTCACAAATTCTCTCAGGATGTTTGTTTGTTCATTTCAGTTCTTACTCACTAATGAGTTCATCAAATCTCAGATGTCTTCATTATATTTGTTTGTCAGGAGCCGCTCAGGGCTGCGGTGGTCTCTCCTCACAGCTCCACAGTGGTCCAGCTGCTGGCTCTCTGCAGTTTCCTTCTTCTCCTCTGTCTGCTGTTTTTGTTTTTTTGTTCTCAGTCACTTTGACTTTCTTTCCTCATCACAGCGAGCAGCACATTAAATCAGCAGGTTCAGATGAGCTGAGGTTGTGCCCAGTGGTGGTCTGACACTCCATGCTGTCCTGTGCTGCTCAGAGCCCCTCTGACTCCTGCATGGAGTGTGCTGGACCAGCCTGTGCTCATGAGAGCCCCCCCCCCCCCCCCCCCCCCCCACACACACACACAGACAGTGCAGTCCTCTTTAATTCCCTGCTCCACCTTTGTGTTTACATGACCCAGTCGGTGTGTTTCTTCCTGATGCTCACCCAGCGAGCTCACTGACTCCATCCTTGTCAGTCCTTTCTGTTGACTGTTTGATTGTTAACCTGCTCTTTGTGTGTTGCTGACTGTGTCACCCGTGTACTCAGAGTTGGCACCGTGCGACACTCTGGGCCCTTGTACTTCATGAACTGACTGGACTGATGTTAAGAGGGTTGGAAGACGCAGACATCAAAATATAATTGGTGTAAAACAACAAGTGATCTTTTTTATGAATGCTCCCACAAAAACAAGCAGCAAAACTTTACACTGGCTCTTACAGACTCAAAGCTAATGTATGTTTTTAGTATTTAAAAGTAATAATAGCAGCTATGGAAATATTCGGACCTGGACACAAACAGGCAGACACAGAATGTCCCAAAACACACGTTTATTGCACCACACACAAATACAGTGCACCAATCACCATCAAACAATCCTTCAGGCTTCTTTCTCTCCTCTTTATCACCTCCAACTCCTCCCAGGCAAGCTTCGTCTTCCTTCTCCCGACTCCGGCTCCCGAGTGGAGTGAGGAGGCCTCTTTTATACAGCACCCGGATGTTACTTGGGGAGCACCTGGAGCACTTCTGGGTGTGGCGGAACTTCTGCCTGCAAGTTCAGCTCCTCTTCTGGCAGCACTTCCGGGTGCGGTGTAAGTGCTGCGGACCACAGTTCCGGAGGTGTCCAGGCACTCCCTGGTGGTGGCCACATCCCTCCATAGGGTTGAGCTTCCAAGCTCTGTGACCCCCATGTAATCCCGGGAGGTCACCACCTTGTGGTCTAGGATGGATACTGCCCCTTTTCCCGGTCCTTTCCCTCTTCCGGCGTCCTGGTGGGGCAAGGTCCCTGGAGATCTGTCACACAGCTCACTACTCATAAGTTCTTACCTCCACACCAACCAGGCAATTGATATTTGGGCTTCAGTTTTTACATATGTACAGCAACATGTAAATTGAATCATTTATTTTTCTTCAGGTATATTTTTGAATAAAGACACACTTGTTTTGTTGTACCTTTTGTGAAATTGTTTATTTGATATTTGAACTTTAGTCTTCACACATTATACACTTCATGTCAACATTTGATTAATTTTTACTATAACATGAGAAACGTTTCTGTTATAGGTATGTGTTCAACATTTCCTGTCATCCTACATGTAAGAGCCATTTGCTAGTTATTTAAGATACATGAAATGCTGGCCTATATATTGGTGAATAGTCTATGGGAGGGTCTTACAGACCCCACAAGTTGAATTGAATTGCTATATCCTCACTATTTCTAGCCTCTCTGACTACAGAGTAGCCTCAGTTAGTGACCTGCCTTGTTATGTGTGAGGCGTGGAGGGCACACGGTTTTAACACTAGAATTACCAGAGCCTACGAGAAAACTTGTAAATCCAGCCCACCTTAAATCCCTTCGCACCTCTCCGTCAGCGTCTTTTGTCTTGTAAATGTGTTGATAAGGCCAGGCAGCCTGGTATCTCATCCTCCCGCCCACCGCCGCAGTTCAATTCGCAAAGACGTTTCTCAGTGCTCAGAGTTTATCTTCGAGTGAAGTGCTGGAGCTTTATAGTGTAAGAAGTACATCGTCATTTGGAATACATGCAAATTCATGTGTGTTCAGTGTCTTCAACAATCTCTGTAAAAACATTGTTAACACAGAAATGTTTTTCATGTTTTAGTAATAATTGACAAAATGTAAACATGAAATGTATAAGGTGTGAAGCCTGAAATACAAATGTGAAATAAACACTTTCACAAAAGGTGCAAGTATAACAAAACAAATGCACTTTTATTCAAGAATTCAATCGAAGAAAAAAGAAAGCAGGTTACAGTAGGCGGTTGATACGACAGCTTGCGTGGTGCAATGCTAAGAACTGCTGCCTTCCAATCAAGAGGTCGTGGTTTCGATATCAGCTGCTTCTCAAATTTACCATTTTGAGTAGAGAGCTGCTCTTATTGTTAATATCATACAATAAAAACATACATTTGATTTGCGTCTGTAAATTTATAGTGTGTGGCACGTGGCTGGGGGTGGTACCCAGCCGGGACACCAAGGAGGACAGGAGGAGGGCTCATGCCTCCTCCGGACCATGAGGGGGCGACCGCCCTGGTTATATTGGGGGCCATGGGTACAGGGCTTGGAAGCTCAACCCTGTAGGGGCCCGTGGTCACCGCCAGGGGGCGTCCCCATGCCTGGAGGACTTGGGACCCCAGCACTTCTGCCACACCAGGAAGTACTTGGGGGAAGAAGAAAAGAGACACCCGGAGTGCTTCCGGAGAGACAGCCGGCACTTCCGCCACACAGGGGCATGTCAGTGGAAGATTGCCGGGAACCACCTGGAGCACATCCAGGTAACTATAAAAGGGGCCGCCTCCCTTCAATCAAAGCTGGAGTCGGGTGGAAGAGGACGAGGTCTGAGAGTGAGAGAGATAGAGGAGAGAAGGAGGCCTGGACTGTTGGGGTGATTGGTGCTGCAGCACTGGGTTGTGCACTTAATGGACCTTATATATAGTGAAAATAAACGTGTGGTGGACTTTAACATGGTGTCTGTCTGTCTGTGTCTGGGATATTTCCCACAAGTGCTTGTCAAAGTTAGCGTTTTGTCACTTCTGTTCTCTCACTCACATTCACACTCCCACAACACCTCCCTGCTCCTCCAAACCCCCAATTTTCCACATCAGAGAATTTCCAGTTCCATTGTCTCAAAACACTACTCACATCCACAATTATTCCCAGTGAAGTACACGTCTTTATCTGAAAACAACGTCAGATCAGGGGTTTGGGGGGTAGGGAGGTGTTGAGGGAGTGTGAACATGAGTGAGAGAATAAAACTGAAAAAAAAAACCACTAACTTTGATAAGTACTATAAATTTACAGACGCAAATCAAATGTATGTTTTTATTGTATGATATTAACAATAAGAGCAGCTCTCTACTCAAAATGGTAAATTTGGGAAGCAGCTGATATCGAAACCGTGACCTCTTGATTGGGAGTCAGCAGTTCTTAGCATTGCACCACACAAGCTGTCGTATCAACCGCCTACCATAACCTGCTTTTTTTTTTCTTCGGTTATATTCTTGAATAAAAGTGCACTTGTTCTGTTACACTTATACCTTTTGTGAAAGTTTTTATTTCATATTTGTATTTCAGGCTTCACACATTATACAATTCATGTCTACATTTTGTCAATTGTTACTAAAACATGAAAAACATTTCTGTGTTAACGGCGTTTTTACAGAGATTGTTGATGACACTGAGCACACATGAAATGCATGTACTGTATTCCAAATGACGATGTACTTTTTACCGTATAAAGCTCCAGCACTTCACTCGAAGATAAACACTGAGCACTGAGAAACTTCTTTGTGAATTGAACTGCGGCGGAGGGCGCGGCGATGGGATAGCAGGCTGCTTGCTGCTTATCGACACATTTACAGGACAAAAGACACTGATGGAAAGGTGAGAAAGGATTTACAGTGGGCCGGATTTACATGTTTTCTCGCAGGCTCTGGTAATTCTAGTGTTAAACTGCTCCTAATATGTGTCTGATAGTCTGAAGTGCAACGTGCTCTGTTGAACGTGCAGCGCCGTACATTTAGAGTGTACTGAAGGCGAAGTAAAGCATCTTTAAGTCTAGAAATGACTGGAGTTTGACAAGAACAGTGAAGTTTAGAGAAGAGGCATTTTTTCCAATTTTATGCCTTTTAATCTACGTGTGTAATAACCTTTACTTCTTTATTCTTGTGTGGACTATTTGCTTTTATTGCTTTAATTTTCATTAAAACTTTTAAAATGAACTTTTGGACACTCTAGACGAGAACAGGCCGTTCAGCCCAACAAAGTTCGCCAGTCCTATCCACTTATTTCTTCCAAAAAACATCAAGTCGAGTTTTGAAAGTCCCCAACGTTCTACTGTCTACCACACTACTTGGTAGCTTATTCCAAGTGTCTATCGTTCTTTGTGTAAAGAAAAACTTCCTAATGTTTGTGCGAAATTTACCCTTAACAAGTTTCCAACTGTGTCCCCGAGTTCTTGCAGATTTTATTTTTTCTCTCCAGCCGTCTGGAGTTTTTTTGTTTTGTTTCCTGTCCTCTCTGGCCATCGGACCTTACTCTTACTCTATGTTAATAAATGTTGTCTTATTTTAATTCTTACTTTGTCTTTTATTTTTCTTTTCTTCATCATGTAAAGCACTTTGAGCTACATTATTTGTATGAAAATGTGCTATATAAATAAATGTTGTTGTTGTAGTTGATGAACTCATTTTAAAATAACAGTCTTGATCCACTGGACTAATTCCCTTCATAATTTTAAACACTTCAGTCAGGTCTCCTCTTAATCTTCTTTTGCTTAAACTGTTTAGGCTCAGCTCTTTTAATCTTTCCTCATAACTCATCCCCTGTAGCCCTGAATCAGCCTAGTCACTCTTCTCTGGACGTTCTCTAGTGCTGCTATGTCCTTTTTGTAGCCTGCAGACCCAAAACTGCACACAGGACTCCAGATGAGGCCTCACCAGTGAGTTAAAAAGACTGAGCAGAACCTCCTGTGACTTGTACTCACACATCAAGGTGCTATATAACCTGACATTCTGTTAGCCTTCTTAATGGCTTCTGAACACTGTCGGGAAGTCGATAGCTTAGAGTCCACTATGACTCCTATATCCTTCTCATAAGGTGGACTCTCAATTTTCCGACCACCCGTGTATTCAAACCTCACATTTTTACTTCCTTTATATAATTCTTTACATTTACTGACATTAAATTTCATCTGCCACAAATCTGCCCAAGCCTGTATGCTATCCAAGTCCTTCTGTTATGATATAATGGATTCCAAATTATCTGCTAATCCACCTATCTTGTTATCATCTGCAAACTTAACCAGCTTGTTCCTTATATTCCTACCTAAATCATTTATATATATTAAAAATAGCAGCAGCCCCAGCACTGCCCCCTGCTGGTCACCACTCTTAACATTGGCCAGTTCTGATGAGGTTCCTCGCACCATCACCCTCTGCTTCCTGTGTCTGAGCCAATTCTGCAACCATCTAAAAACATCACCCTGAACTGACACTTCTTTTAGTTTGATGCCCACCCCTCTCATGTGGCACCTTATCAAATGCTTTCTGAAAGTCCAGATAAATAATCTCATCTGCTCCACTTTGATCGTATCCTTTTGTTGCCTCCTCATAGAATTCCAGCATGTTAGTAAAACACAACCTCCCTCTTCTGAGCCCATGCTGACTGTTCCTAATAACTCCTGTCCTTGCCATGTGTTGTTCGATCTTATCCTTAATAATTCCTTCCATTAATTTTCCTGTTATGCATGTTAAGCTTACTGGCCTATAATTGCTTGGATCTGCCCTGTCACCCTTTTTATATAATGGGATGATATTTGCCATTTTCCAGTCCTTCGGAATCTCTCCAGTGCACAGTGACTTCCTAAAAATATGTGTCAAGGGTTTATCTGTACTCGCTAGCCTGTTTAAGAACTCAAGGGTAAATATTATCTGGTCCTGGTGATTTGTTTGATTTCATCTTATTTAATCTGAGCAGCACTTCTCCCTCTACAATTTCCAAATCCCTCAGCACCTCCTTAGTAGTCCCTGTTACTACTCTGAGGTTATCCACTTGCTCACTTATAAACACCTAAGAAAAATGTAAGTTTAGGGCATCCACTATTTCACTGTCTATATCTTTTAATTCCCTTTTACTATTTCTGATGCACTTGACCTCCTCCTTGACTGTTCTTTTACTACTCAAACACACAAAGGATCTCTTAGGGTCTTCTTTCACCTTATCTGCCATATTCCTCTCCAACTGTCTTTTAGCCTCCCTGATATCCTTCTAAATGGTTGCCCTCATGTTCTCATATGCTCTACAATTCACTTTGCAGTCATTAGTCTTATATGCCTTACAAAGCAGTTTTTTCCTTTGCAACTTCTTTTTTAAATCTTTATTAATCCACCGTGGAGTTTTTTTTAGTTTCCTACTAATTCCAAATTTAGGTATGTATATCCTTTGAACAATTTAAAGAACATGATATAAACATAATAAAATCACTCTACACTGTTCATATTTTGTGATCTCCTTGTATGCTGCATCAACACTACAAAGACAAATTTCTAGTCTAGCTTTGTGCACTCGGCCACTAAAGAGAATTCTGGGAAGGGAGACACTCTTAACAACTTCATCAGTGGAGCGGATTGTGTAACCTGCAACTCATCAGCCTGTGGTTAGGGGAGAGGAAGAGCCGTCAAGGGAATCAATAAAAGACAGCTCAGTGCAAACTGGAGAAACCTGAGATGAGAACTGACACCAGAGAGCAAAGTCAAGGAATTAACCAGAAAATGACTCCAGCTGTGTGTGTTTATATAATGGCATTTCACTTTATTAGACATTAGTGACATGACTTGACACAAAGATCTTTCACATGTTTAAATTCAACATGCCAAGGTTTATCTTAATGCAATCTAGTGTTTGTTGATGATCACTTAAAAAGTCATTCACTACAAAGAAATGAAATAACAAAAGACATGAATGAGCGCACACCTCCGTGCTGTGTCATTAGATTTTTAAATCTCTTACTAAGCTAACTGAACACCCTGCAGCCATTTGAAACATAAAAGAGAAACAAAGCCTGAACAGTTTGAGGTGTTTTCCATCAAAAGGAATAAATGTGTACTATTTATGTAATATTTATCTGAGCATAAATAATAAGAAAAAAAGGCCAAGAGAAACAGCAGTGCTGCAAAGTGCAGAGATTCCGTGCAAGTGGAGAAACCCGAGAAGAGAACTTGACATCTGAGACAAAAGGAAAGTGAAATGTGACAGCAGCCGTGATGTATGGAAAGGCATTTCACTACAATACACATCAATACGTCATAATCAGGAAATAAGATGCACTGAATCAAATTTATTAATATCCAAAATCTGAATTTTCAGTGGATTGTCAAAGCATTGCTTGAGATAAAATATACTTAAGAATTAATTTAAACCATCAAGACGCTAACTTTAAAAACATTGCTATGATGATAAATTCGATTATTGGCTTTTCCTATTCAGTTATTTCAGATAACCAGATGCTTCATCATTTAATTTCAAGATTTTCTTTTTGTGTATTTTTCCCATTCATCTTTCTAACCCCGTGTTTCAAATAAACAGTCGTGTCGAGTCCTGACAGCACCGGGCACCGGGCAGTAACCTGCTGGGAGTGACTTGTGCCAGGAGGACATCGGCTGGGATTTTAACATCATTTATAACAAATCAACTCACTGAAATGTCGAACGTTTAACATCTGACAGAGCAGAGCAAACATCACAGCAGTGCTTAGCAGTCCTGCTGGTTTATTATGGGTCTTATTATTAGACATTTTAATAATTAAACTCAAATGATTTAAATTATATTGATTTTCAGTAAGAAACACAAGCAGAATACACAGATAACAATATGAGAAACAAAAGAAGAAACTTCTAGACATTGAGAAAGCTGCTCAGTCCTGATTACTATTAAATAAAATGCATAATATACTGTAAAACACAAATAAATACAAATTGTCAGCACCAAATACTACTGCGCACTCTCATTATGTTTTAAAACTTACAAAATATTAATCACTGAAGAAGCAGGGTGAAATATTTTAAAACTCAATATTATTTAAAATGCTTTTCTGAACCAGGGATAAAAAAGCACAAATAATAAGCTCACCTCAATGACCAATATTAACACTAGAATTACCAGAGCCTACGAAAAAACTCAGATCCGGCCCACCTTAAATCGCTTCTTAAAACCCTTCTCACCTCTCCGCCAGCGTCTTTTGTCATCTAAATGTACTGATAAAGACAAGCTGCAAACAGCCGGCTATTCCATCCCCCCAACGACTTAGAACTTAACGAGCTTTTTCCAGCTCATGCCTTGATTGATTATCTGGGAGTGAAGTGGAGTTTTAGAGTAGAAATAATAAGATTGTTATTTGGAACACACGCATTTCATATGTGTTGCATTTCTACAGTAATCTGTGTAAACACATTGTTAAAACAGAAACGGTTTACAATATTCTACTAGCAAATGACAAAATGTAGGCATAAACTATATAATGTATGAAGCCTGAAGTCCAAATATCAAAGAAACACTTTCACAAAAGGTACAAAAAAAAAGCCACCGCCAAAAAAAGCTGCCTTAGTGTGAGACATTGACACTCATTGGCTATCACTGCTTCTGTGGCGCAACAGTATCAGTTGCTGACTGGGATTCAGGAGGTCATGAGTTCGATCCTGCACAACTCCCTTTTGAGAAGTGTTCTTATTTTCACTATTTTAGAATAAAAAGATACATTTGATTTCAGTCTGTAACAGCCGGTGTAATTTATGATATTTGTAAAGGTTATCTTTATTTTTTTTTAAATTCACTTTTCATTGTCTCAGTCGCGTTCAGAATCCATCCCTACCACCCCCCACCTGACACTGCTGTTTTCACATAAAGACGCGCTATAGTTCTGCAGTGTATCACGATACATACGACCGCGTGTTTTTTCCCCCAATATTACCAGTCCCCACGTGTTGCTGTATGCTGTTTCTTTTGTACTCCAGGACATACAGAGGAAAGCATAGTAAAGAGTAGTAACGTCAGCGCTATATGCAATCATCAGACACTCCCCATCTGACACTGCTGTTTTCACATAAAGACGCGCTAAAGCTCTGCAGTGTACTTGTGACTGCATTGTCGTACCAATGCTTGCGAACTGAAGTGTCTGCATGCACTTTTCGTGGCATTACACATGTATTTTTTGAGCATGCCCATGTAGCTCAAACACAGGAACATATGTTGATGTAAAAGTATAACAAAACAAGTGCACTTTTATTCAAGACTATAACCGAAGAAAAAAGAAAGCAAGTTACAGTAGGCGGTTGATATGACAGCTTGCGTGGTGCAATGCTAAGAACTGCTGATTTCCATTCTGTGCTATATAACTGTTAACATTTGAATCTGATGATTGCATATAGCGCTGTCTTATTCAGTTTGCGCAAGAACATGCAGGTGGCCAGTTGCTGCGTACTACAACGCACATTTTAAAAAAAGAAAGAGACAAATATATGTGACGTTTTGAAGAAATCATTTTATGACGCGAATAGTTCCAATCAGAAAACATCGTCGAAGTAATGCAATATTATTTGAAAACGAACAGCGTCAGATCGGATGTGAAGTTATACTGGCGCTGTTTGAGTCAGATCAGAAGCTGAATAAGCTGAAAAAGCTCCTGTTCTGACTCTAAGTAAAAAAGCATGAATTAATCAACAGAAATAACCGCGATTGACATTTTAAACTTAACGATTTACAGTACATACCAATTTATAAATGGTTACAAGGATGATACACCAGCTTCCGTGGTTTAACGCTACGGTTTGCTGACTTGGAGCACAGCTGCCCTATCGTGCTACAGAGACGTGAGTTCGATTCTCAGCTTTGAAGAAAGTGTTTTTTTTTTCCTCAAACGGACATTACATTTATACTGGAGTACGGTGTGCAGTTTTGGTCTCCAGGCTACAAAAAGGACATAGCAGCACTAGAGAAGGTCCAGAGAAGAGTGACTAGGCTGATTGAGGGCTACAGGGGATGAGTGATGAGAAAACATTAAAAGAGCTGAGCCTTTACAATTTAAACAAAAGAAGATTAAGAGGAGACCTGACTGAAGTGTTTAAAATTATGAAGGGAGTTAGTCCAGTGGATCGAGAATGTTACTTTAAAATGAGTTCATCAAGAACATGGGGACACCGTTGGAAACTTCTTAAGGGGAAATTTCACACAAACATTAGGAAGTTTTTCTTCACACAAAGAACGATAGACACTTGGAATAAGCGACCAAGTAGTGTGGTAGACAGTAAGACTTTAGGGACTTTCAAAACTCAACTTGATGTTTTTAGAAGAAATAAGTAGATAGGACTGGCGAGCTTTGTTGGGCTAAATGGCCTGTTCTTGTCTAGAGTGTTCTAATGTTTAGTTTTATTGACCATTTACATTGTCATTCCTGTGAGTGGTTGTGTAGGTAGGGGCACCAGTGCACTGCTTTATAGGAGACCTATATTGCTGTTACGACGGCCCTGCAGTGGTGGTCACCACAGCACCACAATGAGACAGTGGGAGATTTTTTTTTTTGATGGTGGCTGGAGTGCCAGTCCTGCCACCAACCCTCAGGTTTTTCCCTGTAAGTCGGAAGACCTGCTGGCAGGGCTGGATGCAGATTAACGTCATGCCCAGGACGAAGCCATTACAGGTTAAGGGCCTCTCTTAAGGGCCCAATGGAGTAGAGTCACTTCTGGTTTTTATGGGATTCAAGCTGACGGCCTTCAGATTACTGGTGCAGATCCCCAGCCTCAGAGCTGCCACACTATAAGGAAGAGCTGAAAGGTCTGAACTCTTCATGAGCAGGTCATTATTCAGTCTCTGAACTTTGGCTGAACACTTTTTGAAATACTTTAAAAGGGTCTGTGAGATTCTTGGGATATCTCAGGTCCAAAGCTTATTTTCTCATTTATCGTGTAACTCAGGTCAGTAACCATTACTCTCAATCAGATAAAAACTAAGGGTTTTGGAAGTTTCTCCAATGAATATTTTATTGCAATGTAAGCAAACAATTGTGTATACGCAGTTAGTTGTTTCTAAAAACCTATGTGGTTCTTGTGGGATCATAATTCTGTTTGTATTCTTTATTAACCAGTTCTAATTGTACCAGTAATGTTGTTTCCATTTATCTTGAGGGTCTTTTCTAATGGTGGGCATTTTGGTATGGACTAATAAGTCCTTTAAGTTTTTATTTCTTTTATATGCTGCTACGATAGAGAAATCCTGAAAGGTCTTATTTTCCTTTTGTAATTTAGTAAAACTTCTCTTGATTTTTCGATTAGCATAAACCAATAAGCTATTGTGTAGAGCTACTAGTGGTATAATTGTGTTTGTATCTGTGTTTTCCTGTAGTTCTAATACCCCTCTTTTGTTATTAATGTCATTATTGGTTGATAAGGGGTTATTTATTTTAATAAATTTCCTGTAATTATTTTTCAAAAAAGTCCTCGTATACCCTCTATACCTTAGGGCCTGAAAAAGGGTTTTACAGGCTTGTATAAAGTCTTCTTCTCTTGAGCAGATTCTCTTGAATCTGAGTAATTGAGATTTGATGACTCCTTTTTGTGTGTGCTTTGGATGAAAACTCTCTGTATGTAATAGTGAATGGGTGTCAGTGTCCTAAAAAAAGACCTCGGTATTTAAAACATTTTGTGATTTGATAATTTCTACATCTAAAAAGTTAATGTGGTTCAGATCTGTTGACTGTTTTAATTGTATATTTTGCCAATGGGTATTCAGTATATTGTAATATTCTTTAAAGGTGTCAAGGCCATGGTCCCATAGGCCAAAGATGTCATCTAAAAATCTGTAGTATATAGTAGGCTTTAGTATTAATTTAATGGACAACTCTTCTTCCCATTTAGCTAGATAAAGGTTAGCGTAGGCTGGGTCAAACCTTTTGCCCATAGCCGTACCTTTAGTTTGTAAAAACATTCTTACTCGAACATGAAATCATTTCTTTTCAATGAGATTTCTAGTAGTTTTTGGATATATACATCAGGTCTATTGTTAGATTTATAATGCTTTAACCAATATTTAATTGTATCTAATCCATGTGTGATGTCAATATTTGTATGTAATCCCTCTACATCCATAGTGAAAAGAATTGTCTCTGCTTTGATAGGGTGTCCTTTTACTATTTCTAAGTAATGGTAGGTATCTTTAACGTATGAAGGGTGTAATTTGGAAATTGGGGTTAGGAAGGAATCTATATAAGCTGAAATGTTGTAGGACTCACTTCCACAGTCTGACACTATGGGTCTTCCAGATGGTATTTTGAATGGAAGTGTCCAATTTGCAGGGTCTGTGTGTATTTTAGGAAGGGTATAGAAAAATCTCTGTCTGGGAATTGTTGGTTTCTTTAGAAAAATTGCCTGTTTTCTAGTGACTATATTTTTATCTTTCATTTCATCAATTATTCTGTGGCAGATCTTTTGAGTTTCTAAGTGGATTGGGTACTTTAATTTCGAATAATAATTTGTATTTTCTAATTGATGTAAGACTTCAGTAGTGTAGTCTTCGTTATCTTGAAGCACTATGGCACTACCTTTGTCCGCCGGTTTAATGACAAGGTTTCACATTTTAACTAATTCTCTAATGGCTCTAAATTCTGCTTTTGTGGTATTCATTGAGTCCTTAAAGTTCAAAGGTAGAATCCTTCCCATTTGTTTTTTGCATTCTATATTAAATTTTTTTGTGGCCTTTGAGATCCTTTTAGGGGATGGAGTCCAGCTGGAGTGTTCTGTGAAAGGTCTCCTATTTTGTGTATCCAAGTTCTCGTCTTGGAAATAATCTATTAATTTGACTCTCCTATAAAATTCTTGTAAATCCTTTAATAATATTTCTTTTTGGTTTCTAATAAGCAAATTTTGTTTGGGTGTTGGGATAAATGTAAGGCCTTTATTTAGGATGTTATATTGTTCTGGGTTCAATTCAAAATATTTTGATAAATTTTAAACATTATTACCTGAAGATATGTCTTTGATTGTAGAAATTACCTTCCTTTCTTCTAGTTTAAAATTCTGATCCATTGTTCCAAGAATTTTTTAGCAGTTTCCTTGGTCCAATGGATGTTGTCCTTTTTTACTTTAAATTCATTATCTGGAAGTCTCCTAATATAAGTAGTGTCTTTAGTGATGTAATCATGGTGACTCTCCAAAGTTTCTTTTTGTGTTGATGTGACGCTAGATGAAAAGTTTATTTCTTGGAGATATACCTCTGCCTTGGGAAAAACCTTTAAGGCAGTTGAGATCAATGTCTGAGTTTGTTTGGTTTGTGTATTTATGTGCTGGAAGTCTTTGTTGTTTATTCCAACAGACAAGATTAAATGTCTCACTTTAGGCTTTGGAGGATTTTGTGTTTTTAGTATAGAGGTGATGGGACTGATTTTGGGCTCCTGGATATCTGTCTAGTTGGAGTGTGACCTCCAATCATTCTAATGTTGGAGTCTCCCATTATTATACTTGTTTTTTTGACTTCCAACCTCCAGTCTGTATGCGTATCTTTAGAAATCCCATGATTTCTCAGGTAGTGTGTGGCCATTCTCTGAGAAGTTCTGTGCTGTATTTTGATTTTGAAGTTCTTTTTGGGAAGCTTCTTCCTGTTTAAGTTCCTTATATATTTTGGTATCTGAAGTTAATAGTTTTGTATTTCCTTGATCTTTCTCTTTTGTTTCAGATTGGCCTGTGCTCTCCATTTCTATTTCTAATGTAAAGTCAGGTACTATAAACAACTCTTGTTTATCATTTACTTTGTCCTGATTTAAAGAATCTTCTTCCATTATAGTAACTGTTTTGTTCTGTTCTCCCATTATAACTACCATCCATCCATCCATCCATCCATCCATTCTCTTCCGCTTATCCGAGGTCGGGTCACAGGGGCAGCAGCTTGAGCAGAGATGCCCAGACTTCCCTCTCCCCGGCCACTTCTTCTAGCTCTTCCGGGAGAATCCCGAGGCGTTCCCAGGCCAGTCGAGAGACATAGTCCCTCCAGTATGTCCTGGGTCTTCCCCGGGGCCTTCTCCCGGTTGGACGTGCCCGGAACACCTCACCAGGGAGGCGTCCAGGAGGCATCCTAATCAGATGCCCGAGCCACCTCATCTGACTTCTCTCGATGCGGAGGAGCAGCGGCTCTACTCTGAGCCCCTCCCGGATGACTGAGCTTCTCACCCTATCTTTAAGGGAGAGCCCAGACACCCTGCGGACGAAACTCATTTCAGCCGCTTGTATTCACGATCTTCTTTTTCAGTCACTACCCATAGCTCATGACCATAGGTGAGGGTAGGAACATAGATCGACCGGTAAATTGAGAGCTTTGCCTTATGGCTCAGCTCCTTTTTCACCACGACAGACCGATGCAGAGCCCACATTACTGTGGACACCGCACCGATCCGCCTGTCGATCTCACGCTCCATTCTTCCCTCACTCGTGAACAAGACCCCAAGAAACTTGAACTCCTCCACTTGGGGCAGGATCTCGCTCCCAACCCTGAGAGGGCACTCCACCCTTTTCCGGCTGAGGACCATGGTCTCGGATTTGGAGGTGCTGATTCCCATCCCAGCCGCTTCACACTCGGCGGCGAACCAATCTAGATTTAGCTGAAGATCACGGCCTGATGAAGCAATCAGGACAACATCATCTGCAAAAAGCAGTGACCCAATCCTGAGTTCACCAAACCGGACCCCCTCAACACCCTGGCTGTGCCTAGAAATTCTGTCCATAAAAGTTATGAACAGAATTGGTGACAAAGGGCAGCCCTGGTGAGAGTCCAACTCTCACTGGAAACAGGTTCGATTTACTGCCGCCAATGCGGACCAAGCTCTGACACCGGTTGTACAGGGACCGAACAGCCCTTATCAGGGGGTCCTGTACTCCATACTCCCGGAGCACCCCCCACAGGATTCCCCGAGGAACACGGTCGAACGCCTTTTCCAAGTCCACAAAACACATGTAGACTGGTTGGGTGAACTCCCATGCACCCTGCAGGACTCTGCTAAGGGTGTAGAGCTGGTCCACTGTTCCGCGACCAGGCCGAAAACCACACTGTTCCTCCTGAATGTGAGGTTCAACTATCCGACGGACCCTCCTCTCCAGAACCCCCGAATAGACTTTTCCAGGGAGGCTGAGGAGTGTGATCCCTCTGTAATTGGAACACACCCTCCGGTCCCTCTTCTTAAAGAGGGGGACCACCACCCCAGTCTGCCAATCCAGAGGCACTGTCCCTGATGTCCATGCGATGTTGCAGAGACGTGTCAACCAAGACAGCCCTACAACATCCAGAGCCTTGAGGAACTCCGGGCGTATCCCATCCACCCCCGGGGCCCTGCCACCAAGGAGTTTTTTGACCAACTCGGTGACCTCAGTCCCAGAGATGGGGTAGCCCACCTCCGAGTCCCTAGGCTCTGCTTCCTCATTGGGAAGGCATGTTAATGGGATTGAGGAGGTCTTCGAAGTACTCCCCCCACCGACCCACAATGTCCCGAGTCGAGGTCAGCAGCGCACCATCCCCACCATACACAGTGTTGACACTGCACTGCTTCCCCCTCCTGAGACGCCGGACGGTGGACCAGAATCTCCTCGAAGCCGTCCGAAAGTCGTTCTCCATGGCCTCCCCAAACTCCTCCCATGCCCGAGTTTTTGCCTCAGCAACCACCGAAGCCGCATTCCGCTTGGCCTGTCGGTACGTATTAGCTGCCTCTAGAGTCCCACAGGACAAAAGGGACCGGTAGGACTCCTTCAGCTTGACAGCATCCCTCACCGCCGGTGTCCACCAACGGGTTCGGGGATTGCCGTCACGACAGGCACCGACCACCTTACGGCCACAGCTCCGGTCAGCCGCCTCAACAATAGAGGCACGGAACATGGCCCATTCGGACTCAATGTCCCCCACCTCCCTCAGGACGTGGTAGAAGTTCTGCTGAAGGTGGGAGTTGAAGCTACTTCTGACAGGGGGCTCTGCCAGACGTTTCCAGCAGACCCTCACAACACGTTTGGGCCTACCACGCCTGACCGGCATCCTCCCCCACCATCGAAGTCAACTCACCACCAGGTGGTGATCAGTTGACAGCTCCGCCCCTCTGTTCACCCGAGTGTCCAAGACATGTGGCCGCAAGTCTGACGACATGACCACAAAGTCGATCATTGAACTGAGGCCTAGGGTGTCCTGGTGCCAGGTGCACATATGAACACCCCTATGCTTGAACATGGTGTTCGTTATGGACAATCTGTGACGAGCACAGAAGTCCAATAACAAAACACCACTCGGGTTCAGATCGGGGGGGCCAATCCTCCCAATCACGCCCTTCCAGGTCTCACTGTCATTGCCCACGTGAGCATTGAAGTCTCCCAGCAGTACGAGGGAGTTCCCAGAAGGTATGCCCTCTAGCACCCCCTCCAGGGACTCCAAAAAGGGTGGGTACTCCGAATTGCTGTTCAGTGCATACGCACAAACAACAGTTAGGACCCGTCCCCCCACCCGAAGGCGGAGGGAGGCTACCCTCTCGTCTACCGGGGTAAACCCCAATGTACAGGCTCCAAGTTGGGGGGCAATAAGTATACCCACACCCGCTCGGCGTCTCTCACCGGGGGCAACTCCAGAGTGGTAGAGAGTCCAGCCCCTCTCAAGGAGATTGGTTCCAGAGTCCAAGCTGTGCGTCGAGGTGAGCCCGACTATATCTAGCCGGAACTTCTCAACCTCATGCACAAGCTCAGGCTCCTTCCCCTTCAGAGAGGTGACATTCCACGTCCCAAGAGCCAGCTTCTGTAGCCGAGGATCGGACCGCCAAGGTCCCCTCCTTCGGCCACCACTCAACTCACACTGCACCCGACCTCCTTGGCCCCTCCCATAGGTGGTGAGCCCATGGGAAGGGGGACCCACGTTGCCTCTTCGGGCTGTGCCCGGCCGAGCCCCATGGGTGCAAGCCCGGCCACCAGGCGCTCGCCAACGAGCCCCACCTCCAGGCCTGGCTCCAGAGGGGGGACCCGGTGACCCGCGTCCGAGTAAGGGAAAACGCCGTCCAAATTTTGTATTTGTCAAAGGAGGTCTGTAAACCGCAGTTTGTCTCATCCCTCACCTAGGACCAGTTTGCCTTGGGTGGCCCTACCGGGGCATAAAGCCCCGGACAACAGAGCTCCTAGGATCACTGGGACACGCAAACCCCTCCCCTTTTTTCTTCTGATTTTTGGTTATAGTCCTCATTAGTTTGAATTGGTTTGGGGTGAACATTTTATAGTATCTTTGATGTCTTTTTTGTTTTGTCTCCGTTCGGTTACTCTCTTCTTCCGAGTTGGAATCTATTATAATTCTTTCAGTTTGTAAATTTATTTTCCTCCATCTTCTCCCCCTTATCTTTATTGTCCTCTTTTTCAGACATCTGACTCAAGAACTCAGTTAAAGTCAGTTCCCTTGGAGTTAACTGTGAGTCAGGTGAAGACAAGTAGGGCTGAGATGGAGTATAAAAACTGAGATCATCAATCTCATTGACTGACTGATTTCAGGATTTTCATCAATTTGGATTGGAATATTTGCGTTAATATCTGGTTTAGATTTCTCTTTTTCTCTTCTAGGCAATTCCTGTTCCTGTTCCTTCTTTTTGTTGAGTTTTAGGAGATGGAATCTGGATATAAGACCACCAATCCTCTTTAATAGATTCCTCCATTTCTTCTTTTTGCTTAAGGGATTGGCCTGAGACTACTTGGGCCCAGGTAAGTACTTTTATATTTGTCATTAGTTAGTTCCTGTCCTTTTAATGTATGACCAATGATTATTTTAGGGTCATTATCTTTCTGTGTCATTTGTAGTTTATCATTATTTTTCTTTGTATCCAAGTTTGGATTTTTAGCTCTGAGGTTTAAGTTTTGTTCCATTTTTGTATTATTAATTTAGTTTGCATTTGCATTTGTTTCTTTTGTAGTGCTTCTGTCATATTATCCTCCAGTGACTCCAATTCTTTGGTTAGGAGACTTAACCAAGTTCCACTGTCCCTTGAAAATCTCCTTTTGAACCAAATGTTGTCTGTTTGCCAGTATTCTCTCCATTCTTTATTTGTTCTTACTATTTTAATTATTTCTTTTTGTAGTTCTTTGATTGAATCAGCATAATGCTCTTGTAAGATTTGTAAACTAGTCGTCTCCCAATTCTTAGCATTGCCCTCAATTAATTCCTTGGTTTGAGAAGTAATGAAAGCCGCTCTAATATATTGGGCCAAATATTGAGTTTGTTTGGCAGTCCCTCTCGGAGTATTGCCTCTGATAGCAGCAGTAATTATATTGCTGTGACGTTTTATTTGAGCCCATTTATAAAAGATTCTGACTTTGTCAGCACAGAAAATATCGGTCATTTTGTCTTGTTCTATTTCTATGGTATTTGTACGTGTCTCTTTCCTCAGGAGTCCTATAGAAATATTGTCCTTTCCAGGGTTGTTGACTCTTATAAGTTCTGTTCCTGTTAAAAGAATTTGCGTAATTTCCATAGAATCTCCTCTCTTTTTGTCTATAAGGTCTGAAAGTAGTTCTGTCTGTACTAAAGTTATTATATCTTTCCCCATCCTCAAATGTATGTTCTCTCATTTTGATAATCTCTATAATAATCATAGTTTGGTTCTCTGAAATATGTGTTTCTCTGATTAGGTCTCGACATATAGTATATGTTGTCTCTATTTTTGTAATAGTTAGAGGTGAATTGTCTGTTGTAACTAAAATTCCACCCTTGTTGATTCCCTTGTTTGTGTAATTTATGTCTTGTGTCCTCCCTTTTACCTTCAAGGTTGTCACTCTGTACGTATTGTTCATCCTTCTCTCTGTAAAAGTAATATCGTTGTCTAAAACTGCACCATACGTTTCGCCTTTTACGGCTTCCTCACTGGTGACTTAAATAAAATAAAAGTGAAAGTTTTCATACCTGGTTTATACTCTATCAGTATCGTCGCCAATGTTTAATCAGTTTGGGAACACAACCGAGCATGCGGAAGGACCTGGCAAGGTTAGGTTTTATAAATCTTTTTATTTTTTGACTGTGGCCTAACCATACTTTCTCTTATTCCTTCAGTTTCTATTTCAAACCAAAGGTAGTGGCACTCTCCACTCCGCTGCTCGGTTTACTATCCCCCTTATTAACTCCTTCGTAATATCTTTTTTCTGATACTTTTAACACTTGTTTCTATTTACAACTGTTTCATACTTTTCTAAAACAGAATTCTCCATTTGAATCCAGTAACACCCGTATAACAGAAGAGCCTTCTTCAATGCGTCTTTTTCCTTTTTCTTTCTTTTACAGGAAGTAATGGTTGCATGTTGTGTAGAATTGAATCTTGGGACTCCCAGTCCTCCAAAAATCCCCGGATGACGTCTTATTCATAGTGAGTATACTTCGCCATCTTGAACAGGTAAGTGACCTTATTTCTAATATGTATCCTTGTGTTCTAATAATTACATTTATTTAACATAAGTACAAACAGATTATAATTATTTATTACCCTTTTGTTAAAATCCATCTATAAAACAAGAAAAAGCAGTATTAGTTATTCATGTATTAATTATAGTGTCCATCCTTTAATTGCGTACTGTCTCTCTTTAAATAAATCATTTCACATTTCGTGCACAAATACCCTTTTAGATATGTCTAAAATTCTTTTTATAAAAATTCACCGTTATGCCCTAGAATATAAAAATCACAGGGGCCTCCTTGGTCCACACTAGGAAGTACCTGGTAATCCAACAAATACTTGTCATTAAAGTCTAGGGGAAAGTTTTCTTTTATAATATTGTCTTATCCAAAATTCTTCTTATCTAAAATATCCATTTCATTAATTAAGATTAATTTTATGTCTTATATAATCTTAAATTACTGGAGGCTTCTTCATCCCATATTTGAAAATGTCTTAAATGCTTCTTGTGTCTTCCCATTGAAATCAATGGGAAATTTTCCTTAGCATTTTGGTGCCGTGCCTAAAAACTATAATAGTTATCATCTATGTTTCTTTTGAAAAAATGATATTAGGTTACCAATATTCTTAAATACCCTGAGGCATTTTTTGCCCGTACTTGGAAAATATCAAGAATCCTTCATTTATAGTCCATTAAACTCAATGGGAAAAGCAGGCCTCAAGCCTGTCAGTAGTATAAATTTGATAGTATCTAAATATATTTAGTTCCAATTCAATCCTAAGTTATCTATTAAGTGTATATACTAGGATTTTTATTATAAAATTATATTTTGAGTTATTTTTTACCTTTTAAAGTGATATGTATATGCTCCTCTTGTTAACTCCCATTGAAATCAATGGGGAATTTTCCTTAACATTTAGGTGCCGTGCACAAAAAACGTAATAGTTATCCTCAAAATTCCTTTAAGAAAAATTCCATCTTATTACTAATATTCTTAAAATCCCTAGGGCCTTTTTTGCCCATATTTGAAAATTATCAAGAATCCTTCATTTATGCTCCTTTGAATTCAATAGGTGAGGTAGGCCTCAAAGTTGTCAGTGGTATAAATTACATAATATCTGAGTATAATTAATTCCCATTCAGTTATAATTTGTTTAATTAATGTATATATTTCAAATTTTATTTGAATATTGTACTTTGAATGCTGTCTTATCTTTTTTAAGTCCTATTTATATGTTCCTCTTATTTGCTCCCATTGAAATCAATGGTGAATTTTCCTTGATACTTAGTTGCCTTGCACAAAAACCATAATAGTTATCATCAAAATTTCTTTAAGAAAAATTATATCTTATCTCTAGTATTCTTAAAATCCCTAGGGCCTTTTTTGCCCATATTTGGAAATTATCAAGAATCCTTCATTTATGATCCATTAAATTGAATGGGAAAGATAGGCCTCAAAGCTGTCAGTAGTATAAATTGAGTTGTATCTAAATAGAATTATTTCACATTTAGTGATAAGCATAAGAAAAGGTGTTTTAAGATTAGGGATTGGGCGTGGGGAAGGTATATCAAGATTAGGTAAAGGTGGGAAATAGGACATTAGAATTAAGCATGGGGGTGGGACATTAGGTTTAGGCAAGGATTGAGATATTAAGTTTAGGCATGAGGAAAGTGTTTTAAGATTAGGCATTGGGGTGGGATATTAGGTTTAGGTAAGGGTTAAGATTTAACGATTAGATATGGGGGTGGGATATTAGGATTAGGCATGGGGTGTTTTAAGATTAGGCATTGAGGTGGAAATTAGGGTTAGGTTTTAGGGTAGAGGATATCCGCATGACTGATATCCCAAATGCACGGGATCACCAATCCTAGTATAAATGTTCTTATTATCTTTTTAACTCTTTTAGGGCTAATTTTTTTTTTGTTTCTTTTCTCCCAGGGCTGAATATTTTTCCAAAAACTAACATTTTTTAAAAAAGAACACAAAGCAATTGTTTAACATATCAAATCAACAAAAAATATTTACTTTTGACAAATGTTACTGTCTTGCATGTTGTATGAGCCTGAATTCTCTATGTGTTGTTTTGATGCCTATTTTTCAATTGTCTGTTGCTGCACTTTCTCACATATATTGTTAGTGTGTACTGTAGAGAGACAAGTCACCCATTTGCCATCGTGCCATGCCACTGCCACCAAGTTTTCTGCCTGCATGAAAACCGTATTGTCACCTCTTTTCATCTTCTGAAACTTTATGAACTTTATGTATGGCATTATAGCCTGGCTCACCCCATGGGATTTGCTTCTGTTTATTACAGAAGTGAATAAAAGTTTGCAGCAGCACGTACCTAAGCCACCAGGGGACAAAACACGTTTGGACCAATGCTCCCTGAAGTTATATCACCAGTTCTGTCCCATCTCTATTTGTAATGCCACAGCGCGCTTCATCTCGTCTTTCGTTGTGGGTTTCCACTTTGAATAACGAGAATGCGATGCAAACGCAGCCCGCGATTCAAAAAAAATCTCTGCCTACCTGTTTGTCTCGTCTGACAGTAGCTGAAAAGCAGCATCAGGAGAGAGCAGCCTGAAGTACAGCAGCTGGTGATCTGTCGTGTCCAACAGCAAGCCATGCCGTCTTGTAAACTCCGGTAGCCAGATCGGCTCTCAATGGATCAATGTCTGTGTATTTATCCCATGCGAACCTTGCCGTAGATGCATCGGCTGCGCGAAGGCACTCAACTGGCAGCAGATCCGCTGGCGCGGCATCGGCTGGTGTCTGATCAGCTGATGCCTGCTTCTAACTCTCTTGCTTGATCTCCTGATCACTGCCAATAAAGTCCGATTCTGAAAAATCAAGAGTCCGACTCCGCGATAATGCGCAAAACATCGTCTGCCGAGTGTTTTCTTTTCTGCACTTGCTTCGCTGCCTTTTCACATGTCGGTGCCATCTTGCCTTTGTTTACATTTCGCAACTCACGCACACGCAATGTTTATTTGCCGAGTCAACGAGTCTAGCATTCCTCCAAGCACAGAGGGAATGCCTGTGACGTGACAGTGAGATTTGTCGCCATTAACAGCTGATTGTCGCCCTTTATCCCTGGATGTCGACTTTTGTCGACATTCGCCTTCAACCCCTCCTGTCGACAAAAGTCGTCATCCGCCCTAAAAGAGTTAAGTTAAATCCATGCCCAATAGTGTAACCTTAATTAAACATTTAACACACCCTGCATTCTCACATGAATTCATCCCCTCTCTCATTAAGGCCCTTATGGACAATGGTGTCTAATTTAAAGATCCATTCACCTTCTTTTCGGAGCCTGCCTTTTTTGCTCCACATAGGATCTTGCTCAAGTGTAAAAAGACAGGAGTGTGTCCAGATAATTTAAAATGGGTATAAAGAGCAGTGGCCTTAGTCTGATTTTCAATAAATCACAGATGTTGAACACATCTCAGTTTTAGTGCGTTTTGTTTCCCCAACATACGTGACAAAACATTTTGCGCATAAATACAATTAGTTGAGGAAAGGGAAAGCTGTTGGTAAATCGGATACTCCACTGACGTAGTTACATTTTTAATAACTTTTTTATTCCTATATGTGATCCGCCAAGCACATTTATTCTTTTGTCTAGCCGTACATGAAGCTCTTACTATTATATCTTTTAGATTTTTGTTTTTTCTGTAGGCCGACACCATCCTAAATTGTTGCAGATCTGGATCTTTAATCCGTACAGTGAAAAAAATATTTTTAAGTATCCAAGCCACCCTTTGGGCTTGATTTGAAAAGGTAAAAATCAACGGGATCACCTTATCCCCTCACCTCCTCTGTACTCCTGATCCTGTATTTCCACCACCCGTCCTGTCACTAATCTTTGCACTCTTTGTCCCACAGTTGACAGTTCATGTCAGAGCACAAACCAAGCATGAAGTCAAAGGAATTGTCTGTAGACCTCCGAGACAGGATTGTCTCGAGGCACAAATCTGGGGAAGGTTACAGAAAAATTTCTGCTGCTTTGAAGGTCCCAATGAGCACAGTGGCCTCCATCATCTTTAAGTGGAAGAAGTTTGAAACCTCCAGGACTCTTCCTAGAGCTGGCCGGCCATCTAAACTGAGCGATTGGTGGAGAAGGGCCTTAGTCAGGGAGGTGACCAAGAACTCGATAGTCACTCTGTCAGAGCTCCAGAGGTCCTCTATGGAGAGAGAACCTTCCAGAAAGACAACCATCTCTGCAGCAATCCACCAATCAGGCCTGTATGGTAGAGTGGCCAGACGGAAGCCACTCCTTAGTAAATGGCACACGGCAGCCCACCTGGAGTTTGTGAAAAGGCACCTGAAGGACTCTCAGACCATGAGAAAGAAAATTCTCTGGTCTGATGAGACAAAGATTGAACTCTTTGGTGTGAATGTCATGCGTCACGTTTGGAGGACACCAGGCACTGCTCATCACCAGGCCAATACCAGCCCTACGGTGAAGCATGGTGGTGGCAGCATCATGTTGTGGGGATGTTTTTCAGCGGCAGGAACTGGGAGACTAGTCAGGATAAAGGGAAAGATGACTGCAGCAATGTACAGAGACATCCTGGATGAAAACCTGCTCCAGAGCGCTCTTGACCTCAGACTGGGGCGACGGTTCATCTTTCAGCAGGACAACAACCATAAATACACAGCCAAGATATCAAAGGAGTGGCTTCAGGACAACTCTGTGAATGTCCTTGAGCCCAGACTTGAAGCCGATTGAACATCTTTGGAGAGATCTTAAAATGGCTGTGCACCGACGCTTCCCATCCAACCTGATGGAGCTTGAGAGGTGCTGCAAAGAGGAATGGGCCAAACTGGCCAAGGATAGGTGTGCCCAGCTTGTGGCATCATATTCAACAAGACTTGAGGCTGGAATTGCTGCCAAAGGTGCATCGACAAAGTATTGAGCAAAGGCTGTGAATACTTATGTACTTAGTTGTTAAAGACAATGATTAGAATGTAGGTAAATCCCTGGCAGTTACTGGATTTTTAATTATTTTTTTATCCCTATAGGGAATTTGCCAAGCCAACCTATTCCTTTTGCGTCTTGTACATGATGCTCTAACAATAAGATCTTTTAAAGTCCTATTTCTACGATAAGCTTCCATAATTTTAAATTTAGCCAGATCATCGTCTATTTCCTGTGCCTCTCGAAAATTATCTTTCAAAACCCGAATAACTTTCTGAGCCTGTCTGGAATACGTAAACACCATGATAATCATATTATGTACCTGTTCCCCTTCTTGCACCTCCTCCTCAATTTGTTTTTCCCTCGTGTACCTGTCCACCTGCTCCATCCATAATTCAAATTCCTCCTCCAGTCCCTGCCGTCCTCTTCCTTGTTCCTGTCTCCCATTTAAAGACCCCATAAATTCCTCCAATCCTTCACACGACCTCCTCATCATTATTATATCACTTATAAATTTCTGCTTCCATTGTCCCTCCATCCAACTCCTATCCACTTCCAAGAATGTAATTATTATATTTCCCCCTATCATCCTTAATTGATTTTAAAGAATGGTCCCAATTAAATTGCTACCACCTACAGGGGTCATTCCAATCCTCCTTAAGGATGCTACAAAAAAGAGGAATACCGAAATTGGAAGAGGGTGGATTCTCAAGGTGAGAAATCCAAGGAATACAATCCACCTCCAGGGTCTGGGAAATAGGCCCTACATTGGGGTACCAGTATTTAATCTCGGCCTCTAATGCCCAATTTTTGATCTTAACATCAGGACCCCACTTATAGGCCTTAAGGTCACGGTTTATTGTAGGGCAAGTTGATCGTACCTCCAAATCCTGTGGTTCATATAAAGTCTGAAAAACCTCATGGGGGTTGGGATTAGCATCAGGGATTCGGGAAGAAATTTTAGCCTCAAGGTCCCAATAGATGGTCTTAATGATTGGGGTCTGATTCACGATCTTAACATCAGGACCCCTTTCATGGGCCTTAAGGTCAGGATTTATTGGGGGGCAGTTCATTTCTAATGTAAGATTCTCCTGTTCCCTATCGACCCCATACTCAAGCTGTAAAATAGCCACAGGGTTCTGGGAGAGCCTCTTAACATCAGGGATGTAATTTAAAAAATTAACATCAGGGATCCGATTTAACAAAATTAACCTCAGGAATCTGATTTAAAGACTTGTCAGGAATCGAATCTGAATTATTAACATCAGGGAATCGATTTAGAGAATTAACCTCAGGGAACTGATTTAAACTATTAACATCAGGGATCTGTTTTAAAATATTAGCATCAGAGATCTGATCTTGAATATTAACATCAGGGGACTGATTTGAAACTTTAACTCCAGGAATCTGCTTCAAAACATTGACATCAGAGATCTGATTTAAACCATTAATGTTTGGGGTTTCCAAGTCGGAATAATCATCCCCTACTCTGTTCTCACACAGATCTACGTACATAAGTGCCCATAGAAACATCTTGTGACAAAGTGAGTCTATAAGTTTTAAACATATTGATTTCCAAAGGATCTTGGGAGGAGCACCTAAGCTCATCCTGTTGCGTTCCAGATTTCATTAATAATGACATAAATTTAACTAACCCATTAGTTGATAAAAAATGAGTATAAAAACATCCTCCATGTGAAATATAGTATTCCCTGTCTTATTTTTTATGTTTCAGCACTCAGATGTCCCAAACAGGCAAAAGGAAAGAAGAAAGAACAGGGAAGACAGTAAGGTTAGTATTATTTTCAGAAAAGTTAATTATTTTTTTAATTTTGGGGTAAAGTAGAGAACCAAGAACTTAGGGTTAGGATTAGGGTAGGGGATATGGTCATTAATGGCAAGCACTGGTACGACAATTCCCGATTTTAAAAATTAATTTTTTTCCTCTTTTTGTTCTGATCTACCTCTCACTTAAATAAATAAATAAATAAATAAATAATTATTATCTGGAATAAAATTCTTTTTAAATCCAAGTAAATTAAATCCCCCTAGAAATATTAATAATACCAATATTAATAAAATTAACAATTCTGTAAAATCAAACTTTATAAAAAATCAATATTTCCATAAAAATCCCCACCTCTTAAAATTTCATAATTTATTAATCATCCCTAAAACCTATCCTCTCATAATTAAATAAATAGATAAATAAATGATTGATAAACTAATAAATACCTAAATCAATAAATAATCCGATCCTAAAATTAAGAATATAAATATAAATATCTAAATTGTTCCTAAAAAAATCCTTTACTTTTCATTCAACCCCAATGGGACCCAGGTATTTAGTGCTCTTATCCATTTCCTTTCTGCTTTAAGTCTTCTCATTTTGTTCCATTGTCTCTGCTGCTCCAGACCAAACATGACTGGCTTATGTCCGTCCATTCTAAAATGTTGGTAGGGCATCGTTTCTTTTTTCCGATTCCTAATGCATCTGAGATGCTGTACAAAACCGGTCCCTCAACGCATTCTTGGTCTTGCCTATATAGATGAGACCACAGGTGGAGCACTGAATCCCATAAACACAGTTTTTATAGTTGATCTAAAAGGTTTGGTGAATAGGTTTATCCACCTTTGCCAGTTTGTTGTGAATATTTTTCTTCCTGACAAAGGGGATTTTCCAAGCAGTTTTGTTTTTTTGTTTTTTGGTTGGACACTTCGCATGTACCAAGATGTCCCTAAGATTTTTGTTTCTTCTGTACGCAGCAATGAGTTGGTATTGTTGTAGTGGGAGATGAGTGCCCTGCGCCCCCATAAAATTTTAGCGCAGGACACCCATAACAGTCCTGGCATGATGGGAATATGTAATGACAACCGGAATTTTGTGTCTGGGACCAATATCGGGTAAGTGCCCCACCCGTAAGACCTCTACCTGCGCCTGATCCACCTCATCCACCGCCAACACCCGGAAATCCACCAACCACTCCTCCTTGGTCCTCTATCTCATGGATGTTCCCAATTTCGTTGGCCTCAGGGCCCTCTACCTCTAAATTATTAGGGTTAGAAGAGGGAGGGGTTAGCCCATCATCCACCTCAACAGGGGTCAGGATCTTAACATCAGGGCCACTCCCCCCTAAATTTTTAGGGTTAGTCCATCCTGAACCTCACCAGTGGTCGAGATATTAATGCCAGGGCCACCCAACCCTAAGTTTTTAAGATTAGGGTTTGGTAAGGTCAGTTGGTCAACCACTCTCCCAAGGGTTAGGGTCTTAACCTTAGGGCTGCCTCCTCCTAAGTTTTTAGGGTTAGGGTTGGGGAGGTTTAGTCGATCCTCCAATTCTGTAGGGGTAAGGGTCTTAATCTCAGGGCCCCCTCCCCCTAGGTTTTTAAGATCAGGATAGGGTGGGGTTAGTTGATCATTATTTTTTTGTCTAAACCAGGAAGACCGTCGTAAATCCTAGATCCGGACCAGAATAGAAGACCAGGAAGAAGAACAGAAAGAAGACCTTGTAAAGGAAGAGTCTGAAGATGTTAGAAGGAAGAAAGGTAAGTAAGAACTGGTAAGTAAGTGTTTTTGTTGGAGTTGATAAAAAATACTGCATTATTTGATAATTAAGAGATTGTATTTTATGTATTCCAGATGTACTCGGGTAACCATCTGGAAAATCTGGAATAAGATGCAAGTCCATAACAGTTGAAGCACTCAACAACAACAACAACAACATCTATTTATATAGTACATTTTCATACAAATAATGTAGCTCAAAGTGCTTTACATAATGAAGAAAAGAGAAATAAAAGACAAAGTAAGTATTAGAATAAGACCACACTAATTAACATAGAATAAGAGTAAGGTCCGATGGCCAGGGAGGACAGAAAAAAAAAAAAAAAAAAACCTCCAGACGGCTGGAGAGAACAAATAAAATCTGCGGGGGTTCCAAGCCACGAGACCACCCAGTCCCCTCTGGGCATTCTACCTAACATAAATGAAACAGTCCACTTTGTATTTAGGGTTCTCACGGAAGGACTTGATGATGAGCATCTCAAAGGAGCTTCTGAAGAAAAGGAATCTGAAGAGAAGTAAACTGAGATTTGTGAAGAAGAATTAGAATAGACTGAAAGGGCATCTGCCAACCTTGAGATGTTCATATCTTGTATTGGAGGAAGCTGTGGAATCCCCGTTTTAGAGTTAGTTAACCCCCCAGAGATACTTGACTTAACCTCCAGTTGGACCTCCCGTAGAAAGCGACGGGTATAACCTCTTTTCCTCAGGGACAGAAATAATAATTGTGCCGCTTGTTCTGCATCTGTTTGATTCGAATTGATCCTAAAAAACCTTACAAATTGAGATTTAATTATACTTTTTAATGTATGTTTGGGGTGGAAACTGGTTCTGTACAATAAAGCTTGGGTGTCTGTGGGTTTGAAATATATCCAGGAATTTAATGTTTTCTCCGCTGATGATTCTAAATTAAAATAAATCTGTGTCTAAAAAGTTTAAAGCGGTGTGACTAACTGTTGGAATTAATTTGATTGATCGGTGATGTGAATTTAGAATTTTAACAAAATGATCAAAATCTTTTGATGAGAAGGTCCAAATGCCAAAGATATCATCCAAGTATCTGAAGTATCTAAAGAGGAGTCTCGGGCACTTGTGAAAGGCTGTTTGCTCCCACCAGGCCATGTAAATATTGGCATAAGTGGGAGCAAAGATTTTTTCCCATGGCAGTCCCATGTACCTGGAGATATAACTTTTTTGTTAAAAATGAAATCGTTGTTTAACAAACTGATGCTAAGAAGATCCAAGATGGCCTGATCCGGCCTATCCAGAGCCAGATTCTCCACAAACAGTCGGGCCACTGCCTCCAACCCCATGGTGGTGTCAATATTTGTATACAATGACTCCACATCCATGGTGAACATGAAAGAGTGAGAAGGAACCTTTAAATCTTTAATAACCCGTAAAAAGTGATATGTGTCCTTGATGTAACTATTGCGATAATGGAATGAGAAAATGATCTACGCATTCCGCTATTCTATAGGATTCTATATGAAAATAAAAATAATTAATAACTAATTTAATTTAGGGTTAGGTGTTAGGGTTAGGTTGTTTAGGTTTATATATTTTTTTATTTGTTTAGAGTGTGGCAAGCCGACACTATATATTTCACCTCCGGGTCAATATTTTGAGCCGGGGGTGGTGGCACTCTCCACCCTGTCTACAAACTTGGCACTTAATAATTCTGAGGTAGTGTATTTTGTATACTTTCTACTCACAATAAAGTTTCCGTTCGTTACATATGACAATCGTTATGCTATACACCCTTCAGCCAGCTTTTATACACACAACAGCTGTAATGGCGTTTCTTCTCCGTTTCAAACTTTATATACACCCTCGTTGTGATATCTCCTCCCCTGTGATTGGCTGAATCATCCAGAACATTGCCTCCGCAGAGAGGATCCTCGTCACGTTATAAAGGAGGCCATCTTGGATAGGTAAGTGTTGATACCTTTGATTATTGCATTTGATGTATACAATTTATTACATTTATTAAATTTTATTAACCAGTTTTATAATATCCCAATATTTAAATTGTATCGAATGTTCCAATATCAAAAGAGTTCCCTAAGAAACAAAAAGGAGAGGTTAGTTCTGCAATATGTACATACTATCTGCTAATTATAGAAAAAAGTTTTGTTTTATTTTTCGGTTAATTTTTCTTTCAAACTCCATTAATAACCTCCCAATCCATCATTTATATAATACTATCTTGATTTGACTTGAAAATATAGTCTTAAACTTGAGTTGTACTGATTTGATTGGAATTGCGTACTGTCCCTTTAAAAAAAATACTTTTTAACTGTGCACAAAAACCCTAATAGGTAAATGCCAAATTCTTTTTGTAAAAATTCAAGAAGCTTCCCCTACAGCTGGAAATCACAAGGGCCTTTGTTGCCCGTACTTGTAAAATACCCATAATCCTCCGTCTTTCGTCCATTCATTCCTATGGGGTTAGTGGAACCAATCATGTGGTCTTGCACCCCAACAAAATTGTGTCCAAGGAAAATTCCTTCAAAATTACCTCAAGAGTGTTCTTTTGTATCAAAAAATCATAAGGGCCTTCTATGTCCATGTCTGTAACAAAGCCAGAATCCTCCATCTGTGCCTTCACTCAAGTCAAAAGCTTAGGCCCCAAATCCACTCATTATGTTTAGGTGTGTGGTCTATCCGTTAAGATTAGGCTCCCAAAGTGTTAATTTAAGTTTAGGTAATAAAAATATTGATTAAGATTAGGCTACCAGTATATTGGTTTAGGATTAGGCTTGAAGAGTACTGATTAAGTTTAGGCATCCGGCTCACTGTTTAGGTTTTAGGCGTGTGGTATATAGATTTAAGATTCAGCTCACAGTATACTAACTTAAGTTTAGGCAAAAGAAATATTAATTAAGATTAGGCACCAATTTATAGGCTAAAGATTAGGCTGGAAGTCTCTAGGCCTTAGGTTCAGGGTCTGTATTTAGGGGATGGATGTAATGTTACATCCCATCAACTCTTATAACAAAGATAGATTAGATGGATGTGTGTTACGTCCACTAGGGCTCGTGTAACCCATACAAGGACTCCCTTTAAAAAAATTAGGGTCCAAGACAGGCAGTCACGAACCCAGTGGATACCATCTATAACAAAATTATCACCATCTTTGATTAAGAATGCTTTTAGTTTTTATAATCCATTTTGCTTCCCAGTATTTTCTCTGTCCAATTGACCAATCTTTCTTGTGATCTAAGATTCGAATTTTCAGGTTGTTAATCCCAATTTTATGGAAGTGGTTCATTAAGGCTGTATTTAGCTTATTAGACCTTATATAGGTTAGGTGTTGTAGTAATCTTACCCTTAGAGAATTTGATGTTTCTCCAATGTAAACCTTAAAACAATGCAAACATATAATTATGTAGACACAGTTGGTGGTATCTAAAAAGTTATGTGTGACATTGGGTATTAAGAATCTATCATGATGACTTCTAAACCAATTCCTTCTATACCAATATAATAATTTCATTTTGTTCTGTTCTTGTGCTCTGCGATTAATCATTCTGCTATTGATCAGTGTATCTTTTAGATTTTTATTTCTTTTGTATGCCGAGATAATATTGTATTTTAAGAAAGTCTCATTATTTTCCCTTAGTTTTACAAATTCTGCTTTTACTACCTGATTGGCCTGTGTGGTA
Organism: Erpetoichthys calabaricus; assembly: GCF_900747795.2. NCBI lineage: Eukaryota > Metazoa > Chordata > Cladistia > Polypteriformes > Polypteridae > Erpetoichthys > Erpetoichthys calabaricus. Next base: position 315,437,674 of record NC_041396.2, on the reverse strand, counting down.
AGTGTAAAAATGTAAATGCTGTGAAGGACCCGGAATCGAACCCACAGCCTCTTGATTATGACACAGCGTTGTACCCTAACCCAATTTCTTTTTCTTCTTTTATATACTTGTTTTGTTATACTTGTACCTTTTGTTAAAGTGTTTATTTGATATTTGGACTACGAGTCAGCAGTTCTTACCACTGCACCACCAAAGTGGTCGTATCAAAGGGGTGTCAATGTCACACCCTAACACGAGTTCTTTTTCCGCAGTTATATTCTTCCATAAAAGTGCCCCTGTTTGTTATACTTGTTATACTTGTTGTACCTTTTGTGAAAGTCTTTATTTGATATTTGGACTTCAGGCTTCACACATTATGAATTTCAAGTCTACATTTTGCCAATTATTACTAAAACATGACAAACGTTTTTGTTTTAACAATGTGTTTACAAAGATTGTTGTAGGACCAGAAAAACAGACTTGAGCTGCAACAGGTTGGAGGGGTGGGATAGCAGGCTGCTTGTGCTGATCGACACATTTACAAAAGAGAAGACGCTGGTGAGGAGGTGAAAGGGAATTTAAGGCAGCCCAGCATTACAACTTTTTTGTAGGCTTCAGGGATTCTAGAGTTAAATTGTTTGCCTTCATTTGTGTCTTTGATGCACCAATTAACTCAGAAGAATTGTTTGTGAAATACAGGAGAAGGTAGTGTGAGATGTTTGCTCGACTCTATCAAGGACATGCTGTTGGCTGTGCTTTGTGTGCACACTGAGTGTTGCTTGACACAGAGAGAACTCTAATGCACCATGGAAAACAATGCAGGGATTGCAACCTCCCTGTAACACAGGCGGTCACGGGATATAGAAATCCTGAGGACTATTATGATGCAGTTCATGAACTCGACCGAGCGATGGTATTAGTGATGACTGTGAATACTCTTCACTGGGATGCACATCACCTTTCCTTTTCTCTCTGATGTCAAGTGCTACTCTTGGGATTCTGCAGCTGTCATTAAACTTCCTCACTTTTCAGCCCTGTAGTTTCTCTCAGCCTTTTATTCTTATTATTTATGCTCAGATAAATATTGCATAAGTACACATTTATTCCTTTTGATAGGCAAAACACAAATTGTTCAGGCTTTGTTTCTCCTTCATTTGTCAAATGGCTACTGGCTTGTTGTAGAGGACAATGGCTCCTGCTACTTCATACACAGAAAGTGTTCGGTTATCTTGGTAAGACATTTAAAAATCTAACGACACAATACAGAGGTGCGTGCTCATTTGTGTGTTTTGATATTTTATTTCTTTGAAATGAATGCTTTAGTAAAAACTTGAACACAAGTGACTTTAAGTGATCATTAATAAAGACCTGACACTTGATATCTGTGTGTTTAGATAAACCTCAGCTTGTTGATTTCAAACACGTGAAAGTTCTTTGTGTCAAGTCGTGTCACTAATCCCAGACAATACTGTGACTGTCCACTCAGATCCTAAATTTGATTCAGCTCATCGTATTTCCTGATTGTGATGTCTGTTCAGGTGAAATGCCATTATATAAACACACACAGCTGAAGTCATTTTGTGTTAAATTCCTTGACTTTGCTCTCTGGTGTCAGTTCTCATCTCAGGTTTCTCCAGTCTGCACTGAGTTTTATTTCATTTATTCCCTTGACGTCTCTTCCTCTCCCCTAACCACAGACTGATGAGTTGCAGGTTACATAATCCGCTCCACTGATGAAGTTGTTGGAAGTGTCTCCCTTCCCAGAGTTCTCTTTTCTGCCCTGGTGCACTAATATTGATTATCAATTTGTCTTTGTAGTGTTGATGCAACATGTGAGGAGAGCACAAAAAATAAGAAGATCAAATTAGAGACACTCTAACATGATTTTCTTTTGTGTTTTATCATGTTCTTTAAATTGTTAAAAGGGTTATAGAATAACTTATTTTTTACCTTGCTGTATGCTTTAACTGTAAGCGCACTTTCCATGGCGCAGCTCGTCTGCACACAGAAGGAGGACGTGCGGCTGCTACAGGCAGAGGGCCGTTTCACACTGCATGAATATTCATATACATTTACGTATGTCGTATGCATGTTTTTAGGATTAGATTTGAAATAAGATTAAACAGACATTTCCCTTAATACAGAGTAACAGACATATTTGTAAATACATTGTATATAAGACTACTGTGTGTTTGCTTTGTGTTTCTGAAATATCACGTGAGGCTTTTGTTAATGAAACACAGGCTTCCCAGTGAGTCCAGTTTATTGGTGTCAGCACATGCAGGGTGTGATGTACTCCACACTAAAACATGTCATGCATCGTCTAACTTGTTACATTTTGTTTTGCCCTTTTACACTGCGTGTTTTATCGTAGAAGGGTTTTTTGGGTGACCTTTCCCAACAACATGAGATATTTTTATTCGCACGCCCGGATTCTTTGTTACGTAGACCCTCACACATGTCCCCCATTTAACTTCATAATGACTTCAGCTGTGTGTATTTATGTAATGGCATTTCACTTGAACAGACACCACAATCATGACATACGATGAACTGAATTAAATTTAGGATGTGATTGGAGAGTCACAGCATTGTTTGGGATTTGTGACACGACTTGAGAAAGAACTTAAATGTCAGCATGTTGATTTCATTCACATTATCTAAACACACTTATATAACGTATCCGGTATTTGTGAATGATCACTTAAAAAGTGTTTAAATCCTCACTAAAGCATTCCTTATAGATTTGGTGTCGTCCATTACAGGAGATGGACGTCTAAAGTGGAACTCCGTTTCCAGCGGTGTTAATTTTTCTCTTATTTTTATCATCCTGAGGTATCCTGTATTTACCCAACTCGAGGAGGTTCTATTACAGTATATGCAAGCGTATATAAACATGAGCGCTCAGAAAGAAACGGAAAAGAAATCCAAAGCTACACCCAAGCCTAGACAGGCATCAAGTCCAAGTCCAACCTCAAGGTGCGGCCTTACAGAGACTGACCTGGGAAACACAGGCGAAAGCACAGATTTCCTAGGACCCCGGGCCACTGCACCGTCTCCAGTCGAGAGTGAAAGTGGGAGCGAATGTGCAAGTGATGCAGGTCACGATAGCTAGTCAATTCCAGAAGATCCATTGAAACTGGAAATGGCCTTGCCGTCCACGTTTTCATCTACTCCTCGTGAGTCGGGAGCATCGGCTGTAACAGGGCTTGTCACTTCATCTGCGGAGCACAAAGGCCGAAACAATCTGTCTGAACTGAAGGTAATGATCACTGCAATGGCCACCGCTCAAGAAATAAAGGAGCTCAAGAAAGAAAGAAATAAAGGATATGCTCAAGACAAACGAGAAGACAAACAAGAATCTGTGGCAGGATATTAAAGACCAGGAGAAGTGTGTAAATAATCACTTTGAGGCAATAGTACAGACTCTTCAAAGGACCTGTTCCATAACCGATCATCATTGACAAGGTTCCTCACTCTTACAGCCTCCATGAATGATCCACAGACCACCGCTTTGTTTGTTCTAAAGCCCTCAAGCCCCTGTAATGTGCAGTACAAGCAGTCTTAGACAATAGCGGTATCTGTTTTATCTGCCTTCTCACTGCCCATCTCTGCTTCATATCTTCAAATGCTCAGGCAATTCCCAGTAAAAATAATCCCTCACTCCTGGTATGTCCTCATTCATCTTAAACCAAGCTGTCAGGGTGGTATCTCTATCTCTACTCTTATCCAATGTCCATACTTTGTTTTCCTCTCTAAATACAATGTGATGCTCCCCAGTCAAGTCAACTGCTAACTGCATTATTGTATGCGAATGCTCACAGATATCAAATCCAAACCACCACCACACTGCCTCGGAGGTGCTAATATACCGAGAGTTCACGAATTGCCTAATTTCTTCATCATCAATACTGGTACCTCTCTAATGACAATGTTGACACAGTCATGTGCCTTATATGCGTATTTGAAGACGTACTTCACACTCTTCACTGCAGCACAGATCTCTACATTACAGGTTGTAATTTACTAACCACTCATTCGTTGCTGTCCTTCCAGTAATCTTCATTCTTCATCTCTGCCTATTTTTCAGATATCTATCCACTTTGGCCGATGTCTCCTCCTATTATTACTTCGGGAAATTTTTTAAGCATTGACCCTCCACCATAAATGGAGCTGACAGATTCAAATCACATGGACTGTGGATCACATTTTTAACTTTGATCGCAAGACGGAGAGGGTCTTATGCAGGGAATGCCAGCTCAGCACTTACCAGCCTGTTGATAACATCATCTCTCATGGCTTATCTTCACTGCTGAGAAACAGAAGGATGTGTGTGTGACACAGACCTCACTTCTCAAACTCAATAATGTGGACTTTGTCACGACCACTCTTAGTATCTGCTTCTGCATGATATCATCGATAATCTCCTTTAGCTGAAGATGAAACACTCCTACATCTCCTTGTCTTTGGCCTCTGGCCTGGCCCTAGAGTTTTATAATCTCCTGCCACCGCAGATTACACATCAGTGTAGGTCAAAGGTCAGGTGGGCCCTATCTACACACCAATGAAATCGCATCCTGATAGGAAGAATACAGGTGTGCAATCTGTCCAGGGGTCCAGGGTCCTCCTGGTCTGTTCTGTTTATTGTTAACATTCCTGACTCGTATCTAACTAGTGAGAAATAAAGAGCGGCTCCCACAATTTTCACCAAAGGACGCGTTTGGTCTGCTTATTTGAAGGGTGGGATATGACGGGTAGGGTCTTAAATCCAAAGTAAATTTTGGTTGTTCAAAAATAAAAATGCTGATAAAACAATTTATGTAATTGTTCTTTTCAAAACACTGAAACAGACATTACAAGATGAAACAGAATATTACATATCCATAAATGATGGCAGTACTGTAGTTAAATATTCTGTGAAAACATATATAAAGGGATGATATTATCTTTATTAACATTTTATGTGTAAAGACCTTAACACAGAAACACAGTACAGTAGGTACAGTACTTATGTCTACTTTGATATTATAAAGTTTATGTTATTATATTTTACATTTCTAACAACATGTACTGAACTTTTTAAAATGTCACTATGAAAGTTTTTACACTTTTCAAACACTTGGAAATGTACAGTGGTAAGAACTACGAGGCCTTGACCGGCAAGGTGAAGACAATTAATGGAGAACCGCTAAGTTGTACCCGTGTGAAAATGTCCGCTACGTCAGACTTGCTTTCTCATGTGAACGTGAAACTACGTGAAATGAGGCGGCAAAGCTAATCACAGCCCAAGATGTACAGGTGATTCACAAATGAGTGTGTGTGCCAGAGGATGGACTGCTTCTCTGCCCAGGGTTGGGTCTGGTCAGCCATTTGAAGTCCTCTCACTGCAATGCAATTGTTATAAGTGACTTGTAAAATGTGACAAATGTCCTGGATTGTTCTGATTGGGACTTGTGCTTTATAACTGGTGCTGAATGCTGTATGGCTGAGGAGAGAAGAAGAATATTCTGACAGCATTATGGAACCACCTCAGGATGGAGAGACATCACAGGGCACAAATGTCCAAATAACTTCAGCTCTAATTGGGACCAGTACCATTAAATAATAAATACAGATCTTCAATGGACAGAGTACCATTTATTCAAAGGAAAATTGGGTGAAAAACTATGAATATTTATTCTTTGTAAGTAGAACATTGCAACATTTGAAACATTTTGACGAGAACAGGCCATTCAGCCCCAAAACATTGACAGTCCTTTCAACATTATTCTTCCAGAGTAACATCAGGTCGAGTCTTGACGGTCCCTAAAGTCCTATCCTCTACCACACTGCTTGGTAAATTATACGGTAGTGTGACAATAATTTAGAGGTAGCAAGAGTTTAATATTCTGGTTTGCAGTGCATATTGAAAACTGTAAGCATTTGTTTAAGAAATGTCATGAAGAGAGCTACTGAAATGGTTAAGTAAATTAAAGATAAGAATGTGCTGGCAGAAGGTTGATGTAATACACAAAATGTACCAGGAGCTGATTAAGAGATCAGCAGATGTCCTGCAAACAACAAGGGTGGACTGTTGTCACATACACAGGGATTTCAAGGGTAATAGCAAGAGACAGGAGAAGAACAAAAGTGTAGAAGAATAAATGTTTATTTGGGTGTAAGTGAACGAACCGATCAGAGCAAATATATGCGTTAATCAGCACTGTTCTGTAAATTCAGTTCTTTATAAAATAGACCTCTGCCCTGATTTTAGTGGCCATTCTGTAACAGACTGCTGTGATTTTTGCTCCCTCTTCAGCATTTATTGTAAAGAAATAAAAGACACAATGAACAAGGTTCCTCCTGCCTGGTGCCTGGTTCCGGTCTCAAAGAGGTTTAATCAAACTTGTCCTATCATAGAGGATAAGTTTCTTTCTTTAATTAATGTTTATTTCTTCCACAGTTTTGGTGTCCAAATATGAGGTGGTTTGATTCTTGCTGGAGAAAGACACCCGGCAGACTGGTGATCTCAAGTGAAGCGAGGCCGACGAGATAGCTTCATTCAGTAGGACTGCACCCAGCAAACGTTAGGAGGGGCCCGTTGATTTCTGCGTGGGACTGAAGACACTGGAGGACGCGACTGTAGAACCTACTCGGGTAGGAGAAGGCTTGTTCATTTGTTCATCTACACTCTTCCTGTGTTTTAGACAGATCAGCAGCCATCTACACCCCACATCGTGAACTCCCACTTCCTGTAGTTTGATACCCGATGTCTCATGTGGTTCCTTATCAAATGTTTTATGAAGACTGAATAAGTAACATCATTTCAACGGGTCTGATCATATCTTTTGTTTCTTCCTCAAAGAATTCCAGCATATTAGTAAGACATGACCACCGTCGACTGAACCAATACTGATTTTTCAGTAAAAGTCCTGCTCTTGCCATGTGCTGCTCAAGCTTCTCCTTAGTAATTCCCAGCATGAACTTTCCTACGATGCATGATAAGTCTACTGGCCCATAGTTACTTGGCCAGTTTTTTATACACTTTCTATATAATAAGATAGTATTTGCAAAGCATCTGCACTGATAGACCGGAAAGAAAAAAGAGTTGCCAGCTGCCTGGAGCACAACTTCAAACAATAGAACGTGCCAGTCCCATGCCACCGCTGCTTGGCACAGCCAATCAAAGAACAGGAACTCTATGAGATCATAGGGATCAGAGCTGTAGACTTGGTGGCAGTCTTGTTTTGCGCTGGTACTTTCAAATGGTACATCGCTGGTTGATCTTCTCAGTACTGGAGGTTAATGTTTGCATTCCCACAGGGTCTGTGATGACTTGGGTGGCCGTCTCTGTCACTGTCTGTGGTGCATAGTGAGGAGCACAGCAAGCTTAATCCAGCACAAGGTACAATGAATACATGCAGAACAAGCAAGTCCTTCCATAATATTCTCATTATGGTCACTTAATGTACCCCTTGTGGGGTGTAAATCCAGGTGGAGTACCAATCAGGTAGTGACATTCGTGTTTACACTGTAAATTATTCATCATGCGTGAAGCAGATCAGTCAGCAGCGCAAAGTGTGACGTGGAGTCCACTTAGAGTACTGGCCATGCCATCAGGGGGTGACACCTCCATTGGTGAGTTACTGACTGAGGTGTTCTGAGTGGCAGTGATACACTCCTGGATCTCATGTTTCCACACAGGACATGACCCAGGTGTCCCACTTTAGTTTGTCACAATGTGACTTTATATGATGACAGCTTGTATGTTGAGAGCACATCACTGTAGCTCATCAGTATACTGTCGTGTATTAAGACTTGGTGTGTAAACTCAGCTGCGTCAAGTTCATGTTAAAGACTTTGGGAAGACACCACAGGCCTTTCACCGTATCCTTGAGGAAACACAGTCCAATGTGTGGGGTCTGAATAAGTCACAGCTGTCATGGTGGGCTAAACCTAAAAAGAATGAACTGCAGGCATTCACAGCTGTATAAATGACTGTGCCCGCTGGTAGAGATGCTATCCTGAGTGGTGGGCTTCTTGTTATATTGACCGTGTTGTTGCTCATGTGACTGTTCACTGGACCACCCCGATGACTGTGGTCCTCTAAAATTGCATGACATGTTGTTATTCCATCAAGGGGTTTGTTCTCAATGTTGTACCTGATATCCCCTCACAATATTTACAGACATGGCCCCCTGTACACCAAACGTAGCACAAGGGGCTGCAGGCTTTCAAAAAGAACGAGCAGAATGGCTGACATCTTTATTTAGGACATGCTGTGAAGTATTTTTAAGAGCATTCTTGCCTATCTTAGTAATTCTTGTGTTGATTGGACCCTTTATACGTTTTATATTCGTATTTCAAAGCCACAGGAAGAACAGCACTTGTGCCTCAGGCTTCATCAGAGACAGAAGTTCTACAACTACATCATCGACTTCAATTAACCTCGTTGCTTAAACCGTACATCCATCCATACATTATCCAACCTGCTATATCCTAACTACAGGGTCACAAGGGTCTTCTGGAGCCAATCCCAGCCAACACAGGGCACAAGGCAGTAAACAAGCCCCGGGCAGGGCGCCAGCCCACCGCAGGGCACACACACACCCACACCCCAGGGACAATTTAGAATCGCCAGTCCACCTGTCCTGCATGTGTTTGGACTGTGGAAGGAAACCCATGCAGACACAGGGGAAAACATGCAAACTTCATGCAGGAAAGACCTGGAAAGCGAACACGGGTCTCCTAACTGCGAGGCAGCATTGCTACCGCTGCACCACCGTGCCGCCCCTAAACTGCACATTTTTAATGTAACACTTACTAAGGGAGACATTGTGGAAGATGATACTAATTCCTTACAATAATGTAATTCTTACTACTCCTCCTGGCATTAATTGTGAACTTTCATTCAAGTCTGAAGTGTACTGATGAAGCCTGAAAGGTCTTTATTGTGTAAGAAACTGGAAAGTGGGGTGTGTGTTTTACAAGAGGTGTGTAAGAAGTCCTGTAAGCGCAGGTGTGTTTACAAGGCCACATGTAACTGGGATAAGGTGAGAAACCTGTGTTATTAAAAATCACATGTAAGTAATCTGGAGTTCTCAAAGCTCTCCAACGTCAAACTGAGCTAAAAAGAGTTCAACGCCATCATCAGCCACCAGAAACAGAAGCCTGTGATCATTTCTTGTGTTTCTTAAATATATTTAAACAAAGGGACACTTTATGAATGTGTTCTCCTGGGCTGTGTGATTGAGCCCTGCATATCTTAGTACAGACTCCCCTACAGATTCACCTCCCAGCACACTCACTGACTGCATCAATGATCTTAAGCTATGGATGGGAAATAACTTTCTCAAACTTAATGCCAATAAAACGGAAGTGTTACTGGTCGGCCCAAACTCCCAACTTTCTAAAGCATCCAACTTCTCTGTTTCTGTTGATGGTCCACTTGTCAAAACCTGCTCCTGTTGTCAGATATCTTGGTGTTTTGTTTGATTCCTCACTTAACTTTGAGCTACACATTAGGTCTCTTTCCTAAATCTCATTCTGTCATCTCTGTCACATTGCTCGCCTCTGTCCATTTCTGTCCTTTCATGAGGCTCAAACTCTGGTTCATTGTTTCATAAAGTCTCGTATCGATTCCTGCAATTCCCTCTTCATCGGCCTCCCTAAATCTACACAGAGGCTACAGTGAATGCAGAACTCAGCAGCCACACAAAGCGTTTTGCTCACATCCCTCCTGTTCTCTCCCAGCTTCACTGGTTACTGGTGCCATCAAGGATTAAATTCAAGATTCATCTTCTCACCTTCAAGACCCTACATAATCTTGCCCTCCTCTACCTCACTCAGCTCCTTACACTCCTTGTCGCTCTCTCAGGTCCTCGAGCACCAATCTCCTTACTGTCCCACACACCAGACTCTCCACCTTGGGAGGGCAGGCAGCTCCTTCAGTGTTATGGCCCTTCAACTCTGGAACTCTCTTCCTCAGTCTCTCTGAGTTTGCTCCTCGTTCTCTACCTTTAAATATCAACTGAAAACTTTCCTCTTCTTTTGTCTGTTGTGTATTTTTTTTTTACTGTATGTAAAGCGACTTTGGGTTTGTGAAAGGCTTTCTATAAATGCAAATTATTATTTTTATTAAAGGGGCGTCATACCGGCATGTGTGTTTCTTGCCTTTGTCACACACATGTGCATGGGAGGCAGCTAAAGGGCTTGAGTGAAGGCAGGTCCGAGGTATACCAGGATGTGGCAGAGTGCACTGACTCTTTTTTCTCCCTTCCCTGTAGACCATTCACGGGAGATCCCACCTGACTCTCTTGACGTCACTTCTGGGACCGAGGCTATGGAAGAAGACCTTGCCGGACTCTGCACCCTTTGATGTCACATCCAGGCTCGAACCAATGGCTGAAGACCATGAGCCCGATCCCTATGACCTCACTTCCTGTCTTCCCCTTTAAAAGCCTGCACCTTGTCCCTATTCCCTCAGTTCTGTCTTGGACTCAGTTGTATGCACATCAGTGCAGTATTTCATTTAAAAAATGACTTTTGCAGCCAGGAAACCAATTACACGGGTGGCTGCCCCAAACCTTTCTATGACTCTGTGTTGAGTTTGTGACACCTTACACCCACTGCTGCTTGGGTAATAATAATAATAATAACTGGGAGGGATGCGTGTGTACAAAGTAAAGACACTCGCAGGCTGACAGAGTGCAGTGGACTTGTGCAGACTAGAAAATGCTCAGGTTATTCACTGATAAATCTACCTCTGATAATGAGACATTTACATGGCATTTTAGAGACCAGTGATCTGTGAATAACCGCATTATTGAGGTGCATGGCAACACACTCACGGGCTACAGAAGAAACTTGTATACTGAACATGTGTGAACAGTTTGATAAAGGCCTCCATTTGTTAATTAATATCGTGGCCTGTGGTTCATCCAGAATTAGAAAGGGTAACACTTGAGTTTAGTTGCAATATTTAGGAAAAAATGAATTTATTACTCATACTAGCTGTGTGTGGTCTTCAGGACAAAAAGCAACCCAATGACTCCCCAGCAGTTTTATTATATTAGAGAAGTTACAGAGACGTCAGCTAACTGGGCCGGGCAGGTCGTGTCTTATCTGAGATGGACGTGTAGTCGAGTGCAGCTGTGGCACAAATTGAGTGGGACAGGCTGGAACCGGTCTCAGGTAAACGTATGGTAGCTCGTTGTGTGAATGTACAACATGCATGTAGCACAAAGCTGAGTTTGTCTGCTTGGGTTGAGTGAGAAGTGAGGGGCATGCAAGTGCTGAAAAACGTTAAAAGTGCAGGCATACGCCATCTTACCAAGGGCAAGTCACACTTGTATAAGCTTCTACATCTTCACACCAACTCCCATGGCTGTGGTTGATGCAAGCAGAGTGGACTGCTCCACACACACACACACACACACACACACACACACACACACACACACACACACACACACACACACATACACACACACACACACAGGTCTTTCATTTATATGTCTAATACTGCTATGTACCAAAACCTTCATAATGGCTTCTTTTGGCCTAAATAACACTTGTAAAGTGCCAGTAAATTGGCTCTGAGCAGCACTGGGTGCAGGGCAGGATGGAGTGTCAGACCACCACTGGGCACATCCTCAGCTCATTTTAAACCACTGATTTAATGTGCTGCTCGCTGTTATGTTCAAAGAATGTTAAACTGTCCATAAAAACAAAGAAACAAACAGCAGTTACAGGGAGAAGAAGCAAACTGCAGAGAGCCAGCAGCTGGACCACCGTGGAGCTGTGAGGAGAGACCACTGAAGGTCCTGAGCGGCTCTGGACAAACAAATATAATGAAGACATCTGAGATTTGATGAACTCATTAGAGAATAAGGAACTGAAATGAACAAATAAATGTAATACTTCAAAGAACAGCATTGTGCACAATTCTATAGAAACAGCGGAACTTAAACCTTTAACAAAGGAATTACATTTGGATGAGAACTCTCTTCCTGTCATTACTGTTTAAAATATTTTTTATAATTGTTTTATAACTTTTACTTATTGTTAAAAGCACCCTTGACTGATTCTGAATCATCTTTATAATCCTCGTGCTATTCCATCTAATAGGGTTGCTGCAGTGAAATATTTTGTACAAACTGAACACACAATACACATGTTGACATTTTTTCTGTATTTCATTAACACAGTACAAGTTGTCTCTTTAGCAGTTTTTAAAGAATTAAAGTGAATTCCTTGTAAAAATACTCCACACTTTCGGAGGATGTCCCCTCAAATGACAAGTGCCTGTGTTTACATATCATCAGCCAGGGCAGGAAGAAGTTGGTTCAGGTTGCTGGGAACTTGACGTGACATTATTCAGGGTACAACGGTCAATCACTGCTTCTGCAGAGGGAGGACGAGACAAAGCATTAGGCAACAGCACCAACCCCTGGTTGGGAGTGTAATTACATTTATATGGGCCTTGAAGTTGTCTCCTAAGCACATGTGTGTGACATGGCCCACCCAACCCAGACCAATTGGGTCAGGTAGCCCAAACCGTGAGGCCATATCTCAGAGAAAGCGGATCGGCATTGACATGGAGGGAACTGTGGCGATCTAGGACTTTGAATTTAAATGACTGAAGGTCCAAGAAACATCGAGTGACATGTTGGTTTGACTATTTGTGCAGTGCCATCCACTATAAAGTTGCATGGTCGATGACTAGAGTGAATTCATGGCCATGCAGGTAGTACCTCAGCTGAAGAATAGCTCACATATTCACCAATACTTCCCTTTCCATAGCCGCATACCTGGTTTCTAGGTCCAATAGTTTCTGGCACAGCAACACAATGGGGTGTTCTACACAAACGACACTCTTGCTCAACACGGCACTGACCTGTGTCCAAAATGTCAGCTTGGACAATAAAAGGCAGAGAAAAATCCAACAATACAGGTGTAGGTGTAAGGGTCTGTTTCCATTTTTTCACCCAAACCACTATATTAGGAGCCCTCTTGTTTGTCAGGTCTGTCAAGGGCATAGCCCTTCTAGGAAAAATGAGGTACACACCTGCAGTAGTACCCCACAAATGCCAGGAATGCTTGTACTTGCCGTTTCGTTTGTGGACAGGGCCAATTGAGTACAGTATTAACTATGGTACACTGTGGTTGAATTCTACTACCTCCCACCCTATAGTGCAATTATTTGGCCTCTATTGATCCAAAATAATCTTAATGCCACTATTATATAGTGTGAGGAGCACCCCTCGACCCTGCTGCATGTGTTCCATGTCATTCTCGTAGGCAGCACTATAAGAGTTGTGGGTCATAGCTCTCTGTTCACCAGACATTAGAAGGTGGCCGGTGTCCTGTGTAACCCAAATGGGAGGACTCGATACTGCCAGTGACCACTAAGGGTGCTAAATATTTTTTTTTTACCTTGATGAATTCCTTTAAGGGAATTTGCCAATACCCTTTTGTCATGTCAAGGGTGGTCAAATATCATGCTGTTTTGAGTTGCTTGAGGAGTTTGTGCACTCACAACATCAGATATGCATCAAAACAGGAAATATGCTGACGTAAGTCATTGCAAAAGTGCTAACTGCCATCGGACTATAACTTTCCTCAATCATTCCTAGATCCAACATTTGCTTGACCTTAAGTTTCGCTTCTGCTCATTTTGCTTCTGGGAGTGTTTACGGGCGTTCTCAGACAACTACTCCTGGGTCAGTTATGATGTCATGTTAAAGCAGAGAGGTCCGAGCAGGACTTTCATTAATCGCTTCTTGGATGGACAGGATATATGTTTTGAACTCTTGGCATTGTTTGGGTTGTTTAACCAAATAGTCAACCAGCCCCTTCCTTTCCTTAATTTTACAGCACCCTTGCCAATGATCCAATAATTTGGAATAGGAAGTGGAAGAAGCTTGACCTGATCTCCGAGAGCAAACTCTAGGAGCATCTTACCATGGGTATAGATTTGGACGGATTGCGCATGTTCCATATAAGCTCTTAGTATTGGTCTGATTTTACCAAATATATTGCATAATTGTGTGACGTATTTGAAGATATTTGTGGAAGGGGGCACCTCACTTTTCCATCCATCTTTTAATATATGCAGTAATCCCTGGGGTTGTTACCCATATAAAAATGAATAAAGTGAAAAAACTATAGAGGTTAGTGGGACTTTCTGGCATACAGATAGCAAGAGGGGTAGTAACTGATCCTAGTTAGGAGCCCTCTTCTTTGTCAGGTCAGTCAAGGGCACAGCCCTCTCAGACAAATGAGGTACAAACCCACCTTGAGAAGCATTTGCTTGTGCATCTTATTAAGCCGTTCGACTAGACCATCAGGCTGAGAATGGTACACTGAAGTCTTAAGGTGCTTGATTTGGAGCAATTTGGCAACCTTCCTGAACTTCTCTGAGGTAAACAACCTGCCGTGGTCAGTTAGGACCTCCTTTGTGATATGCGTGATGACCCCTACCAGTGCCCATGTGATGCTTCTGGACCTAAGGGGATATCCTATGGATACCATGTAGCACAATCCAATTTATGTCTTCGGGCTGAGAGTCTGAGAGGGTCTTCTATGTCCACACTGATATGTTCAGAAGTTCATACAGTATATCTATCAGAGGAATGGAACAAGAGGAGCATGGTCTTTTCTAAGAATCTATCGTAGTTGACATGCCAGACACGAAACACAATTCCCTGACAGTAAAATCAAAGTTTTATCCTTTTGAGTGTTTTCTCAGTTCCAAGATTGCCACCCAAGAGGTTTGTGTGTGCTAACTCACAAAACTGCCACCGGTAAGATTTTGGTACCAGCAACAACGACCTCAACTCACCCTCATGTTCTGACAAATGACATAATAAATCATTTTAAAATACAAAGTAAGGTTATGGTGGCATGGAGTGGGTGGTAGACTGTCAGTTAACTTAAGTAAATCGTCATTCCACTGTTCTCTTTGAAAAGACGCTGATGTTTGTGGAAATTGACATTGAAATTCTGAGAGCAAATCAGGCCTGACCTCCCTGGGTGGAGTTATTGCCAATGTCGGTTCGCTCGTGGCCTCCATAGCAAGTACATGATATAAAACATAATAAAATCACATTACAATGTGTCATGTTTGTCTTTTTTATTTTGTGATCTCCTTGTGTGTTGTATCAATACATCCAAAAAATTAACTCGTCCACATTAGTGCATCTGGACAATAAATAGAATTCTGGGAAGGGAGACACTTCAACAACTTCATCAGTGTAATGGATTGTGTAACCTGCAACTCGTCAGCCTGTGGTTAGGGGAAAGGAAGAGAAGTCAAGGGAATAAATAAAATAAAACTCAGTGCAAAAAGGAGAAACCTGAGACGAGAACTGACACCAGAGAGCAAAGTCAAGGAATTTAACACAAAATGACTTCAGCTGTGTGTGTTTATATAATGGCATTTCACCTGAACAGACATCACAATCAGGAAATACGATGAGCTGAATCAAATTTAGGATCTGAGTGGACAGTCACAGCATTGTCTGGAATTAGTGACACGACTTGACACAAAGAACTTTCACGTGTTTGAAATCAACATGCTGAGGTTTATCTAAACACACGGATATCAAGTGTCAGGTCTTTGTTAATGATCAATTAAAGACACTTGTGTTCAAATCCTCAATAAAACATTCATTACAGAGAAATAAAATATCAAAACACACGACTGAGCGCACACCTCTGTATTGTGTCGTTAGATTTGTAAAAGTCTTACCAAGATAACTAAACACTTTCTGAGCCATTGTGCTCTACAACAACCAGCAGCCATTTGACAAATGAAAGAGAAAGAAAGAAAACCTGAACAATTTGTGATGTGACTATCAAAAGGAATAAATTTGGTGACAGGCAGACAATTACTGACATACAAATATAATTCATTTACATTTAAGTTTCTCTATTTTTCTAGAATTGAGCACAATGCTGTTCTCTGAAGTATTAATTGTGTTCTCTATGAGGTGAGCAGCTGCGGCTAATGAGACTTCACAAATATTAACAAACGTCAGTCTAAAGCAGCAAGTCCTACGTTTAATTGTGGACATCAAACCTCATTTGACCTTCTCAGTCGTCCATTTCAGTTCCTCACAGTCACCTCAGTGTCATTTAGTGAGCCAGCAGTGTGAGGAGTGAAGGCCGACTGCTCCGTCTGCACTCGTCTGTCATCTGCTGCCTTACTGAGGAGTGAAGATTAAAGTGCAGGAATAGGAAACATTAACTTCAAAATAAAATGAAGAGTTTAGTTTAATATAAAATAAAAACAATAAAGGAACATTTCATAGAGTTTGACTCTTAATCAAATCCCCACCCGCCTGACCAAAGCTGAACAGAATGTCGACCGTCGTCTGAGCTCAGCTGTGGAGTTTTTAGTTGTGAAATCTGAAAGTCTGTGCAAATTATATATTAAAAGATTTTTATATTTCCAGATATTAGGTAAAATTCAGCACAAAATTTAATTTATGTTGAAATAAATAATTCTTAGCCATAATAATGGAAACAGCAATAATCATTTTACATTTTACTGAAGTGTTTCTATGAATTGCCAGGAGTCTCCTACATTTACAGTGCTGTTTATTACACATTGAAATAAGAAGAAGACTTATGAAAATAACTATGGTAAAATAAGTAATAATCATAAACAGTGTACACTCTACGTGAATCAATTAAAATTTAACAAAAACACCCTTCAAAAAAACAGCAAATAAGAAATGATTGTATTGTTAAGAAATATGTCAGAGTTTTGTACTGTTAATATGAAAAACTGAGGAAAGGAATAATGTACAAGTAATTAAAAACAACTAATCTCAGATAATTAAATTTTTTTATTTTCTTTAATATTTACAGTAAATTGAGCACTGAAGAAGCTGGACTAAATATTTTACAATTCAGGATGATTTTCAGTGCTTTTCTGAACCAGGAATACATAAAAGCATAAAGAATTGGATTAACTGCATAATTCACTTCACTGACCAACACTAAGACATTCCTGATGAGTTGTGTAATTCGGTTATTATCATCAGTAAAAAAATTGTACACATAAAGAGGCAGCCAGCAGATAATAAAAGCCCCCACGACTACTCCTAATGTTTTTGCAGCTTTTCTTTCAGACGGTTTTGATATTTTACTGTCACTCAACTCCTCAGTTTGTCTCTTTTCTATCATACAGTTGATGGCTCTTGAATGGCTTCTTGCAACTACAAATATTCTGATATAGAAAACAATCATCAGTGAATAAGGAATAAAAAAAGTTATAAGTAAAATAAAAATGGCCATTTCATCATAAGTGTATACTAAACAATTTCCTTCACATATCTCTGTTATAAAATTACTAAGACATAAACCTATGACTATAATTAAAACTGCAAACAGCCACACTACAGCAATGCTGACCTTTACAACAGTTAAAGTTATTTTTTGAGCTGTAAAAGAAAGGATGGCAGACAGCAATGTAGCGATCAATGGATATTAAAGCAACATTATATACAACTACAGTATTAAGAATATTCACAAGTCCATGATACAAATAACAATAAAGAACTCCAAAGTACCAGCAAAGTTCAATAAGGGTAACCAAAGAAAAGGGCAACACAAAGAAACCTGATAAGAAATCGGCCGCTGCGAGTGAAAGGATCAGAAGATTAGTCGGCGTGTGCAGCTGAACAAAATGAGAAATAGAAATGATGACAAGAAGATTTCCAAAGACTGTCGAGAAAAGTAACAGACACGAGAAAGTGTAATAAAGTCCATAAACTTCAGTTTTAAAAATCAGTGTATAACAAGATGTATTACTGTGAGGATAACAACGTCCAACTTTTATTCCATTCCACTCCATGTCTGTCCCTGACTGAGCCGTCCTGCCTGCACACTGAGATGTTTATACACTGAGGCCCTGCGACTGCCATATTCTCTCTGCTGACGTAATTCACATGAGGCGTCTCTCTGCTGTGTTGCTTCACAAATTCTCTCAGGATGTTTGTTTGTTCATTTCAGTTCTTACTCACTAATGAGTTCATCAGATCTCAGATGTCTTCATTATATTTGTTTGTCAGGAGCCGCTCAGGGCTGCGGTGGTCTCTCCTCACAGCTCCACAGTGGTCCAGCTGCTGGCTCTCTGCAGTTTCCTTCTTCTCCTCTGTCTGCTGTTTTTGTTTTTTTTGTTCTCAGTCACTTTGACTTTCTTTCCTCATCACAGCGAGCAGCACATTAAATCAGCAGGTTCAGATGAGCTGAGGTTGTGCCCAGTTGTGGTCTGACACTCCATGCTGTGCTGTGCTGCTCAGAGCCCCTCTGACACCTGTGAGCTGAACCTGCATGGAGTGTGCTGGACCACCCTGTGCTCAGGCCCTCACACACACACACACACACTCGGTCCAGTCCTCTTTAATTCCCTGCTCCACCTTTGTGTTTTCCTGACCCAGTCGGTGTGTTTCTTGCTCCTCCTCACCCAGCGAGATCATCGACTCCATCCTTGTCTGTCCTTTCTGTTGACTGTTTGATTGTTAAGCTGCTCTTTGTGTGTTGCTGACTGTGTCACCTGTGGACTCGGAGTTGGCACCATGCGACACTCTGGGCCCTTGTATTTCATGAACTAACTGGACTGATGTTAAGAGGGTTGGAAGACACAGACATCAAAATATAATTGGTGAAAAACAACAAGTGATTTTTTTTTATAGATGCTCCAACAAAAACATAAAAAGGTGTAAAAACAAAATTGTGAAATCCAAATCAATAGAGTGCCACTAATTTAAATTCAGTCAAGAATGACAGTCACAGATAGGAAAACAAATAAAGCACAATGGCAGACAATACATATCTACAGTAACACAGTCAATAAGGGGGTATGACTGTACAAAGCCCCCTCTTCTCTTCTCTAGGACTTTGCCTTTTCCTCTCCTCTCCCCTTCACATTGTGACTGCCAGACACTCGACCCTGTCATGAGTGACCACCTCCAGATGTCCCTGCACCGGTGCTCTATGTCATTGTGGCGCCCAATCCCTGTTGACGTGTCATTGTTCCTCCACTTAGGGTCACACAGTGACGCTGCTCACGCTGCGCTCCCCCACCTCTCTGAGCAGTGCACCATCAGCCGGGGTGCGTCCCCAAAGGTGACTGTGCTGCGTCACTCTCTCTCCCTCTCACTCTCACTCTTCTCCCAGGACTTCTCTAAACCCCTACAGCCTCTTATCTAAGTGGGACTCTCTGCACTCCTTTGCCATTTCTCCTTTTTCCACAGCGGCACGGTGTGACGAGGAGCTCACTTTGTTCACAGTGGCACTTGGTCCACTTCTCGCAGTTCTCCGAGAGTCATACGTGAGCACCACAAGTAAATCGTTTCTGTGTCGCTGTGAAGCCCGTCCACTCTGGAGAGACAACGCCCGCGAACTGAAGAGTCTATAGCTGCAGGTGGAAGCTGCCATCGCTGTACTTTGTAGATAAGAGGCAGATCGAATATTATTTACTTATTTACCTTAGTTTATTTACTTACTTAAAAACGTTTCGTTTTAACGATGTGTTTACATAGATCGTTGTACACACGGAACACACATGAAATGCATGTGTTCCAGATAACGATATAGTACAGTATTTATAAAAGGTGACATTTTGCTTGACTTCTCACTCTATACAACTCCAAGCAACTGACACGCATTAAAGTACCCTGTGGATCGACGATCGGTCCATGACTGAGGGACACGTTGTGCGGCGGAGCTGCAAATGAACTCGTTGTTGCGGTGGTGAGTCTTCTGTGGCCGATGGGCTCGCTGCACAATAGGACTGTAAAGTGGCCATTGACGTAGGACATGTTGGGCTGTGGAGCTGTGTGCGCGTCACAACGTAAATGTGCCAGGATAACCACGTTTATCTGTCTTTGTGAGTGAACAGATTATTAATATCATTTACTTCAAGGGCAATGCTCTTCACTTGATTTTGTTTTAAGATACTAATGTCAACATGTCATGAGATGCCATCTTGGGCCTCATGCAGTGCTTGTGTTCAGAAATCGGGGTGACAGTGCCAGCTGTTGGTCGGCTTACCACATAGCAGTTCACGTTTAATGAAATGAAAACTTGGCGCTTGTAATTTCTCTTGCTGGGTAATTTCTATTGGATAAGTGCTGACATTTTGATTATTTATGGTTGATATGCACTCCACTGGTACTTGCACTAAGGGATATCATTTTTATTTTAGAAGATATTTGCTATATATACTGTATGATTTATAGATTTGTAAGAAACAAAAACGAATGTTTCCTTTGGGTTTTGACCCCCCCAAACAGCAGCACACTATATTAGTCTATTAACATTATTACAATAAATACAATAAAAGTGCTTAATAATGAGAAAATGATGTTGAAAACTCTCTCCCATTATCTTTTAGTGGTTAGAGACTCTATTCCATATAAATATCGCTATCAACTTCCAGTTTTATTAAATCAGTACTTCTTCACAACAACAGCAAACGATTGTCTTTAGAGAAAATCTGAACCACATGATAAAATATGTGACGACTGCCATCTCCTACGTACAAGTTAAATTCTGATTAAAAATGATCACCGGCTACATATCGATGTCATACGAGCGACTCTGTAAGAGTCTGTGTGCTTCGTCTCGTTGTCATTTCCAACCTAATTGACACAAATAAGGAAGTGCGCCTTTCTATAAAGGCCATCATATGTGCTCCCCAGGTGGCCTGTTAAAGCAAACTGCATGTAAAGTCTCCTCGTCTCTCCTTGTTTCAGTGAAGCACCCTGTAGTGTCATTAGTCACACACTGATGTCATTAGTCCGCATAACGCAATTCATTTAGGGGACAGCACGTCATCAGGCTTCGAAGGTCTTAAATCAGCTCTGTACATAGAGCCAACCCGCCACTGGACACTGGCATGCCCTTCACAAGATGCCAGTTTAAATGTCGCCAGTCAGGTTAGCCGTCACATATGAAGTATGGAGTCCACCAGGAGAACGTACAAACTCATCAAAGAGAGTGCAGATGACTAAGCTAAAGTTGGCTAGTTACTCACCAGCTGCTAATTCAGATTTTCTATTTCATGTTCAATTCTGCTTTACTTTGTGTATTTAGTCAGTTGATGTCACCTAACTGCGGTGGGTTGGCACCCTGCCCAGGATTGTTTCCTGCCTTGTGCCCTGTGTTGGCTGGGATTGGCTCCAGCAGACCCCCGTGACCCTGTGTTCGGATTCAGTGGGTTGGAAAATGGATGAACGTACTAAATTTAAAAGTTATAAACTGACAAATCCTCATCTATTGCTCTTGGCTTATCTTTTCTGTTTTGGACTGTCACACGAAGATGACACTGGGATATAAAAACACATGTGTTCCACTGTTTTCAACTGTAGCCCTTTGAATGTGACACGTGTGAAGATTTGACCCCCCAACGCTGGACGTTCTGCTGCACTGTAATGGACTCTCACAGTGGTGACACTGACCCATAAAAACATTAGTGTGGCACTACACATACTGTGACAGAACACAAATCATAAGATGGAATATCTACTCTTTGGCCCCCTAAACACTGAACGTGTGAAGATTTGGCCAAGTGACATTCTGCTGTAATGTTCAGGTTTTTCTTTTCTACACTAGAATGTCACTACGTGTGCTACACAATGTTCTTCATAACTGGTGCTGAATGCTTGAATCTTCCACTTATCCACTGAATGAACCCACATATATCAGATGTACGGCTGTCTCTTGCAACAGCACTCTTGAAGCATCGAGCGCATTTTAAGAGGAAGAAACCGCAGACGGGATGTCACCACTTCACAGGGCACAAACACCCCATAATGTCAGGTGTAATTCTGAGCATCAACATTAAATAACAGGTTAGAAATGCTGACATAGAGATTACCATTTGTTATTCTGGGATACGGAGCATTTGCAGAGATCCCACACCCACCCTCTTTTCCAGAGTTGGCCCTGGGGGTCTTCCCATTTTTTCCCCAATATGAAGGACTCCTGCTGTGGATCAGGCTCTGTCACTGATTAAGATGCCAGGTCACCTACAGGAGAGTGATTTTAAACACATTTGTATGTAGATAGAAAGAGGGGTAGGAACTGATCTCAGACAGGAGCTATTTGCTTGGTCAGGTCAGTCAAGAGCGCGGCCCCTCAGAAAAATGAGGTACAAAACCACCTTGTGAAGCATTTACTTGAGCATCTGCCCTCAAGTATCAGATTGAGGATGGTACTCTGAGGTCTTAAGGTGCTTCATTTGGGGTAATTTGGCAACACAGTACAGTACAGCAGAGTAAAGAGGAATGACGCCGCAAGTAGTGTGCCCCTTTGTTTTTTTTTTTGTAAAACTGAACAAAATGGCAGCAGTACTATAAACAGATAAAAAGTGCTATATGACAGACACATAGATAGTTCTTTATTTGTCCCCAGGAGTAAATTCAGGTTTTTACAGAAGCTCTTTAAATATTATAACAAAGAGCAAAACTGCCCTCAAATACACACAAGAATCCAGGAGGAAAGAAAAGCGATTGGCTTGCAAAGTATAAGCAAGTGATCCCAGTGAGGCGCTATACAGGCATACTGCTGTAGGTGTGAAGGAGCCCCAGGCGTATTTCTTGACACGCTTCTCATTTAAAATTCATTGGCTGAAAGTGTGTCAGAGAGAGGTTGTGCAACATTGTTCATTAGTTGTGGATTACTTGATTTGCTGTATTAATTGTTCTATAAGTCTGCATCTTTAATTTTTATGTTTTCCAATTTATTGGTGGCAACGCGTGTAGGATGTAATGTCATGCATTGTCTAACTTTTTATTTTTTAAGTTGTCCTTGTATGCTGCATGTACTACCATGGAAGGGTTTTGGGGTGAACCTTTCCAGCAACATGAGATATTTTTATCCCCATGCTCACTTTGTCTGTTACGTAGACCCTCACACATGCCCCTCACCTCTGCTCTGATTCTCTTAATCTTGTGCTCTCCTGGCTTGGCAAAAGACGCAGCCCACAGACACCATTTACTTGGCCAGGGACTACGGATTCCAACTTCACCCAGGACTGACTGCTACTGTGCTACACTTCACCTATTAGATGGCGTCTCCTCTGTTCTCTGTAATCCCGGATGGCAAAATAGAGCAAAGACTAATGCAAGCAAAGGGAACAGGCAATACACTTTGTTTTATTGTAAAGTATAACTGTAAGAGCCAATCATAGAAAGTTAAAGTTTTGAGTTAAACTCATATTAATGTTTGCTTTATTTAAATAAATATAATTTCTTCCATAGTCATAGACAATGGTATGGTGTTTTCCCCCTATAAGTTAGTAAGAGACAAAACCTTCTTTCTATAACTGAGAAACAGTGTGATAATAAGCTCTAGTTGTGTTTAGAGCAGGTCCCAGTAAACACGGACTTGAAAGACCCATTTTCTTCTTAGAAATGGGATAAGCATACAGTTTTCTGACCGTTCTGAAATGTGTTCAGAAATTATAAATGATTAGTAACGATTTAAGATGTAACAAGATTAAGCTTAGAACTGAATTTTTCTTATTATAAATTTTTCCTTTTTTTGCTATTTTAATTTTCTTTTTTGTGTGAAGTGTTTTACTTTGAAACTTAACTAAACACTTAACACTAGAATTACCAGAGTCTACGAAAAAACTCGTAGATCCGGCCCACCTTAAAACCGTTCTCACCTCTCTTTTGTCTTCTAAATGTGCCGATTAAGACGAGCAGCGAGCAGCCGGCTATTCCATCCCCCACCGTCGCAGAACGTTCACTAAGTTTTCCCAGCTCAGGCCTTGTTTGATTATCTGGGAGTGACTGAACTGCTGGAGTTTTAGAATGGAAATAATAGATCGTTATTTGAAATGCACGCATTTCATGTGTGTTCTGTTTCTACAGTAATCTGTGTAAACACATTGTTAAAAAACACTTTTCATATTTTAGTAATAAATGTTACAAAATGTAGGCATAAACTATAGAATGTGTGAAGCCTGAAGTCCAAACATCAAATAAACACTTTCACAAAAGGTGCAGGGATGACTTGATACTTTCCGTGGCTTAACGCTAAGATTTGCTGACTTGGAGCACAGCAGCTTTGCCCTGCTACAGTAGACGTGAGTTCGATTCCCAGCTTTGGAGAAAGTGTTTTTTTTTTCCTCAAACGAACATAAAATTTATAAATTGGTATGTACTGTAAATCGTTAAGTTTAAAATGTCGATCGCGGTTATTTCTGTTGATTAATTCATGCTTTTTTACTTAGAGTCAGAACAGGAGCTTGTTCAGCTTATTCAGCTTCTGATCTGACTCAAACAGCGCCAGTATAAATTCACACCCAACCTGACGCTGTTCGTTTTCAAATAATATTGCATTACTTCGACGATGTTTTCTGATTGGTACTATTCGCGGCATAAAATGATTTCTTCAAAACGTCACATATATTTGTCTCTTTCTTTTTTTAAAATGTGCGTTGTAGCACTCAGCAACTGGCCACCTGCATGTTCTTGCGCACACTAAACAAGACAGCGCTATATGCAATCATCAGATTCAAATGTTAACAGTTATATAGCACGGAATGAAAATCAGCAGTTCTTAGCATTGCACCACACAAGCTGTCATATCAACCGCCTACTGTAACTTGCTTTCTTTTTTCTTCGTTATAGTCTTGAATAAAAGTGCACTTGTTTTCTTATACTTTTACATCAACATATGTTCCTGTGTTTGAGCGACATGGGCATGCTCAAAAAATACACGTGTAATGCCACGAAAAGTGCATGCAGACACTTCAGTTCGCAAGCATTGGTACGACAATGCAGCCACAAGTACACTGCAGAGCTTTAGCGCGTCTTTATGTGAAAACAGCAGTGTCAGATGGGGAGTGTCTGATGATTGCATATAGCGCTGAAGTGACTGCTCTTTACTATGCTTTCCTCTGCATGTCCCGGAGTACAAAAGAAACAGCATACAGCAACACGTGGGGACTGGCAATATTGGGGGAAAAAAACATGCGGTCGATGTATCGTGATACACTGCAGAACTATAGCGCATGTTTATGTGAAAACAGCAGTGTCAGGTGGGGGGCGGTAGGGAAGGATCCTGAACACGACTGAGACAATGAAAAGTGAATTTAAAAAAAAAAAAAGCTAACCTTTACAAATATCATAAATTACACCGGCTGTTACAGACTGAAATTAAATGTATGTTTTTATTCTAAAATAGTGAAAATAAGAACACTTCTCAAAAGGGAGTTGTGCAGGATCAACTCATGACCTTCTGATTCCCAGTCAGTGACTGATACTGTTGCGCCACAGAAGCAGTGATAGTTAATCATGTCAATGTCTCACACTAAGGCGGCTTTTTTTGGCGTGGCTTTTTTTTGTACTTTTTGTGAAAGTGTTTCTTTGATATTTGGACTTCAGGCTTCATACATTATATAGTTTATGCCTACATTTTGTCATTTGCTACTAGAATATATAAAACGTTTCTGTTTTAACAATGCGTTTACACAGATTACTGTAGAAATGCAACACATATGAAATGCGTGTGTTCCAAATAACAATCTATTATTTCTACTCTAAAACTCCACTTCACTCCCAGATAATCAATCAAGGCATAGCTGGGAAAATCTCGTTTACGTTCTAAGTCATTGGGGGGATGGAATAGCAGCTTGTCTTTATCAGTACATTTAGATGACAAAAGACACTGGTGGAGAGGTGAGAACGGTTTTAAGAAGCGATTTAAGGTGGGCCGGATCTACGAGTTTTTTCGTAGGCTCTGGTAATTCTAGTGTTAAAAAATAAAGATATTTTGTCTGTGGAATCATTTCTGCGCATCAAGCTTTTGTTGAATCCCATTTTTTGAGTTAGAGCTGCTGAAATTTGGAAACTTTGGGAAAACGCAGCTACAATACTCTTTTGGTTCCCATTCCAATGTTTCACTAAAAACATTCTCTCCACCATCCCCGATCCCCCCCCCCCCCCCCCCCCCGTTCCCAATTCGAAATAATCTGCTAGTTATTACCTTCAATGATAACCCAGCATGTCTATATTTAGTCGTTTTTGATTTCTGCAAACCTCTGGACAAAAGTGTGCGCTGGGCTTCTTTTAGTTGAATATGACCAGAGAGATATGAGGTTATTTTTTAGAATAACTTCATCTTCTCCTTTGGTTTTTGTCGGCCCCCCGTACCACTGATGTTAGTTGGGACATCTAACGTAAGGCTAACCTGTTTAGTAGGATTTTTTGGGCTGTTTTATTAAGCCAGTGTATTTTAACTCCTTTTCATTCAGTTTCAGCATATATCAATATATACTTCTCTGTAGAGATCAAGTTAACATATCTTAACAGCTTTGTTCATCCCTTAAGTCTTAGTTGTAATTAATCATTGGAAAAATCTGCCCTTGGGAAGGTCTTTTTGGTGCTTCTGTTCAGTGCTTTTGGGAAACCCACACAGCATTCTGGGTCTGCTTTTCCTTATTTTTCAACTCCACTGACAAAATTCAAGTTAGGGTGCATTTGTTGTGTCTATTTTAATAAATCATTTTTCCAGATGCTTAAAATTAGGCTCCCAGATAATCAATTTGAACCTGTGAGAAGATTTAGGAGATTTTTGCAAGATTTGACTCTCCCCACAATCAGAATTAGTCTCCTTGGAGAAAATCCCCAGGGTTTATTCTTCTGATATGTCCTCTCAGTTATTGATGACATCTCTTCCCCTCTTTGTCTTCCTCCTGCACCTGACTAACATGTTTTGTCTTTCAATGGTCAGCTCTACCCCTTCTCTGGTCTCCCCTTTAGCTGGATCCAAAATACTGTACATTCCCTTTGGTAAGTACATTTTCCTTGTTGTCCATTTACCTTTCCTTGCTCACAGTCCCCAACCCTCCATTGTCCTCTTCTTTCTAACTTTGTTTCTTTTGGGTTAGGGTTCTAAGTTCTTCCTGGTCCTTAACACTTTTCTCCTCCTCTAATGTACTGTAAGTATATCTTTATCATTAAAATTCTATTCTCTATCCTAGCGGTCTCCAAACTTTTTTCCCCTGAGAGCTACTTTTACAAAATAAAAACTTTTATTCTCAGCGCTTATTTCAACCCAAACAAAAACTGAATAAGCTTGTTTTGCCTGAACATTTACAAAATGTTGGTGTCCACAACTCACATTTTGCATTAAAACATCATAAAAAAATATTTAGTTCACCTACAAGTGCATTTTGTATGTCTGTATGCATTTTCTGGTGTATCTCACACTATTGAATGAAAATATTATTCTGAAGGTTTACGAATATAAAATACTGCGGTGGGTCAGCACCCTGCACAGGGGTTTGTTCCTGCCTTGTGCCCTGTGTTGGCTGGGATTGGCTCCAGCAGACCCCCATGACCCTGTGTTAGGATATAGCGGGTTGGATAATGACTGACTGACTGACTAATATAAAATATATAAAATCCAACGTCTGTGTACCTGTCCGCTTTTCACGAGAGAACTACTTAACGGATTTAGATCGGGTTTTTTGGTATAATTTGCTTGAACATTCCAATTGATTTTGCGACTTCTCTCATCGCATTAAGAATCAGAGTTCGCTTGCCGTACCGATTTATTTGCACGAATCTGAGAAACATGCAGCGGGCTGAGGAGAGGGGCCTTCCTCACTCACTCACTAGCTTCAGGGCGTTCCTTAACTCCGCTTAGCTAGCAAACAAGAGAACAATTGAATTCAACTTTGTTTGATATTTAAAATAAAGTGTTACTTAGGTCTTGATGAGTTTGAGTCCAGTGTGTGCCACATTGAAAAAATAGATTGCAATTCAGATTGTGGATCGTGATTTTGTGTTTAAAGGATCACGATATGGTGCAGGCTGTGGCAGGAGTCGGCTTTAAAACTTTGATTAGAGACAGCACCCAAGATAAAAGGGACGTCAGTCATAAAGTACAAACACTTTAGTGTGCAATCAATAGTAGACCTTTTACATTTACAGTTCTTAATGTCGTTTGACAATTTCCTACAGTTTTAATGTTTAAATATTTAAGGTTAGAAACATATACGGAGTTAGAAGCAGGTCTCTTGATTTCATATACAAGGAGGTCTCACTGAATATTTCCAGGAAGCATTCAGTAAATTTGTACAGTGAGAAAGAAAGCATGAAGGGCTTTATTAACCTCCTTAGAGTTGCATTTTATTACAAAAAAACATGTGAAAAGCATTGCATTTTTTTGGCATGAAAAATTACATTTTTACTAAATCTCAAAGTAATGATAATTGTTAGTAATGATGACTAAAAATAATAATATGAAAGGAACAATCATAATAGTAATAATAATAATACTACTAATGATGCCAAAGCAGTATATAATCTCAAAGTGAGTCCTGTGTGTGGTAGCCCTTAAAGCAATCCAACGTCACAGTTGGCACAATAATCGCCTTTTCTTTTCGGATTTTCATTCCAGATTTATCAGTTTTTGAACAGCACACTGCACAGGTACGTTGGCTGATGTCTCCTCCTCTTATTCCTTTGGGAAATTTTTTTTTAATTATATTTTTATTTTATTAATTTTCATTGTAATCATTCCATACAAACAGATCAATTTATAACCCAACAAATTTGAAGACAAATCAAACCCCACCCCTGAGAAGGAGAGCTCAGCTAAAGGAGAATTGCTTAAGGCTTTTTAATAAGGCAACATTAAACAAAAGAAAGGGAGAAGTAAATATCTATGTAAATAAGAGATGGAGAAGGGAATTAAATGTGGTAATAGTTATTTCTCTTATTCTAAAATAATATTGATTAAATCCTGCCAGGTTTTGAAAAAATTTTGTACAGATCCTCTAACTGAGAATTTGATTTTTTCCAATTTCAAATAATATAAAACATCGGTTTTCCCACTGACTTATAAGAGGAGAATTAGGATTCTTCCAATTTAACTAAATAAGTCTGCGTGCTAAAAGTGTAGTGAATGCAATCACCGTTTGCTTGTCCTTCTCCAATTCAAGTCCATCTGGAAAAACACCAAACACAGCTGTTAATGGGTTAGGAGGGATTGTGACACCAAGGCTGTCTGAGAGGCACTTAAAAAATTTTGTCCAAAATGATGTTAGTTTGGTGCAGGCCCAAAACATGTGACCCAGTGAGGCAGGAGCTTGGTTGCAGCGTTCGCAGGTTGGATCTTGCCCTGGACAGTTTTAAGCGAGACAGATGAGCTCGATATATAATTTTTAGTTGAATAATTCTATGCTTTGCGCATATAGAACTCGAGTGAATTCTCTGCTTTGCTACCTTCCACTCCTTTTCTGATATATTGATTAAGAGATCTTCTTCCCAATGTTCTCTTGGATCTTTGAAAGTTAAGGACTCTAATAAGATTTTATATAATGCGGAAATAGTGTTTAATTCTTCGAAATTAAGCAGTATTTTTTCCAGCATTGTGGAGGGTGCGAGGTGGGGGAAATCGGGCAATTTCTGTTTAACAAAATTTCTAATTTGAAGATAGTAAAAGAAATGTGTAGCTGGGAGGTTGAATTTTGAATGTAATTGTTCAAAAGATGTAAATATGTTGTCTATATAAAGATCTCTGAGCATTTTAATCCCAAAACTTTTCCAGGTATTAAAAACTGGATATACTTGCGAAGGTTGAAAGAGGTGGTTCTCTTGCAGAGGTGCCACTGATAAAAGATTTTCCATCTTAAAATGTTTTCTAATTTGGTTCCATATTCTGAGTGAGTAAAGCACAATTGGGTTATTAGTATATTTGCGATAACTTGCATTTATTGGAGAGCAGAACAAGGAATATAAAGAAGTACTACAGGATTTTACTTCTATTGCGGACCAAGCCTGTGTATGTGCATTTATTTGTGTCCAGGTTTTTATGGCTTGTATGTTTGCTGCCCAGTAATAAAACTGAAAATTAGGTAAAGCCATGCTACCTTCTGCCTGAGGTCTTTGTAGGGTCGCTCTTCGGATACGTGGGTGTTTTGAGTTCCAAATGAATGAGGTTATTGTTGAATCTAACTGTTTAAAAAACGATTTATTGATATATATTGGAATGTTTTTGAAATTAAAAGAGAAGCTTAGGGAGGATATTCATCTTAACAATGTTAATTCTTCCAGCTAAAGTGAGATGAAGGGTTGACCATCTATGCAAGTCTTGCTTAATTTTTTTCCATACAGACAGCAACATTTTGTTGATAAAGAGCTTTCTGTCTACTTGTGATGTTTAGCCCTCGGTATTTAAACTGATCTGCAATGATTAAAGGGAAGGTGTCCAATCTGATATTGTGTCAAACATTTTTAAACCTATTCCACTGCTCCTCGACTCTCTCCACACTTGACAGACTATCCCAGTCCATCCTACTTAGACTGTGCTGTCTGCTCAAAATTTGCTCTACCAAAGTTCAACTTAACAATTTTAGTCTTTACATCTGCACTCTTACAAAGCACTCCGAATTGTATTATATTATGGTCACATGACCCTAGTGGTCCAATCACCTCTACAATCTCAATTCTATCCTGATTATTACAAACACTAAATCCAGACAGGCTTCACCCCATGTTGGTGCTTTAACATGCTGTGTTAAAAAACAGTCACTGATTATGTCTAAAAACTCTTGTGCTCCTCCATCTGCAAGGTTATCCCAGTTAATATTCGGAAAATTAAAGTCCCCCATAACTATAATATCTCCCTGTAATCCTGCATTTTTAATATTACTAAAAAGATGTGTGTTGAAATTACTGTGTGCACTGGGTGGTCTGTAACACACTCCTAAAATAAGACCCCTTTCCCTAATGCTTTCCAGGTGAAGCCACGTGTCTTTATTTTAAGTGCTTTTCTGAACAAGAGATTAAAAAACAGCATAAATAATTGGATTAACTCCGAAGGTCGTCTCACTGACCAGTACTAAGTAGTTCCTTATTTCGACCAAGAGATCTGTATAATCATAGACACCAAAATCAAACAAAGTGAAAGGTAACCAGCACACCATAAAGACGCCCACCACCAGTCCGAGGGTCTTTGCTGCTTTTGTTTCAGACGCTTTAGGTGTGTTTGAATTGCTGCTCTCCACCGACTGTGTCTTTTCAATCAAACATTTAATGGCTTTACAATGCCTTTTGGCAACTTTAAATATTCTTGTATATGAACATATCATTAATAAATAAGGGATAATAAAAATAAATATTAAAAAAACAAACTCTTCATGCTCATATCTTTAAAACACTCATAGTTGTTCACATCCTCCGTTTCAAAAAAACCATAATTACAAGAGTGAATATAAATATAAACGAATACAAACACACCACTACCATACTGACCTTTGTGATATTCACAGTTATATTTGAGCAGTAAAAGAATGGATTGCAAACAACGATGTAAGGATCAATTGATATTAACACCATATGAGAAACAACAGCCACATCAAACAAATCAGCAGGTGCCACATACACATAACAGCAAATCACCCAAAATACCAGCAGAATTCTACCTGAAAAATGAATGTAAAGGGCAACACCAACAAACCCACCAAGAAATCAGCCGCTGCAAGTGAAAGGAGCAGAAAATTAGTCGGCATGTGGAGCTGCAAGGAATGAAAGATA